>NW_026865379.1:0-17070 GCF_026571515.1 Ruditapes philippinarum | reverse complement strand
ACATAAGTGTACATCTGGTTCTGTGCATATTTTCTTTTTCTTTTTTTCCGGTAAGTTTATCCTTTCCGGCATTTTGTGTATGTATTTACTGGGATATACTATTCTCCGGTCCGGTCGCTTCCGGTCTCTCCCGGTCTATTTTGACCGGGATTTACGAGACTTGAGAACTTGTACAAATCAAATAATTATGCCCTATGAATCTAAATTCGCCCACACCCTAGTCGAAATATATTGGCGCGCCAAAGCTTGATTCTGAGATATTTTCGTTCTGGGGCAGAATCTCGCTTTAAATTTTTGTAGAGGTGAGATATTGCCCAGACACGAAAATAGCACAATATCTCGTCGCGCAGTACAATTAGTTTGACTACCCACACCTAAGAGAGTTTTTCAGTAATATATTCCTGTATAGGACTTGTGTCTGTCACTCATTCCAATACTTAAAAAACATATTACAACTTAAATTGTATAAAGAGACATCTTTATGAATTCTACCTATCTAACATTTTTTGGAATAGGTCAACAGGCCATATACTAAATGTGCATAGACATAGGGACTTCATTCTATCTGTTTACATGCATCTTCATATATACTCAAATACCCCTCTGTTAAACTGAGAGAACTGGCTTCCGTAACTTTATATGTCACTTTTATTTTGATGTTCGTTGAAGTCTCTTCAGGTACAGAACTGTCATTTTTACATTTAAACACACCCCTGGAATAAAATTACGAAGCGAGTCGCTACTAGCTTTTTTAAAAGCTAACCTTGTTGATATTATGTCATAACAAGAAGTTTTAAAGTCAACTATAAATTATGCTTGAAATGAGTAAATGAATGATTTAATTAATATATAGTAACTGTTAAATATTCAACAAATTAAAGTTATTAAAGTTAAGAAATAACTTTTGTCTATTTCATAAAATCTTCGATGTTCAGCTGTTACGCACAAACATAATGTTTTTATTTAATGTTGTGTCTTATTTGCAATAATATGCTTTATTGTATTTCAAATCAAATGATTGCTCTTCATTGCGTTAAACAGATTTATCATTTAAAATTTTATATAATTTATAATAAATGTAGCAAAAAATATTTCTTTCAATATAATGTCAATAAACAATGATTGCATCGATAGATATAAAATTATCTGATTGAAAAGACGGGTTGTGAACTTTGACCATCACTTATATAATAAAAAATTTGATTAATTATTACTTTTTCTGTTTATAGTTGTTTGAAAATCCTACTTATATAGCATATATTACTCAACGTATACGAAACTATAGTTCTGCTTACTTAGCATATATTACTCAACGTATACGAAACTATAGTTCTGCTTACTTAGCCAGGGTAAAGGGGGCGGATGTAGAATGCTAATATAGTCATCTTTCATGAACATGCTGAATACAACAAAGTCTGTTTTGACTTTCTTACTTTGCTCAAGATATTCACATTTTGTACGTAAAGATTTTCGACGATTCTTTCGATAACCTTAAGTTTCTGACATGTAGCAATACGCAAGATTAGCTGCTGTAACTAATTGTATATAAATCTCTTTTGAAATATATGGAATTATCGCAATAAGAAAAAGACAAACGGAATCCCTAAACAACGCCCAAAACGACAAAATTAAAAATGTTGCAGGTTCGGTTTGATTGGTCATACAAACAAAATTAATTACACACGTCATACTTCTCCAACAATTTCATATTTAATCCAGTTGAATACATAACCTTTACACATGCATATCCTTTCGAATAAGGAAATTTTCAAATAAGATTAACAAATCGCATCGTGATCTTTAAACAGAAATGTCAATGAAACTTGAAATAACTGACGTCCAGAAATAGTGTTTCCAAAAACGTATCAATGGCTTTTACCATCTTGACAGCTCTATTCACAGAGACAATTGTAATGCTTCTGTGATCATTCGCTTCAGCGTTCTTGCCTTATCTCATTAATAGTTCTCATTATACCGGTATTATTTAATGACATTTAAAAAAAGATTTGTTGAAATATAACACCCTTTTATTGGGACCAATATAGCTTTCGCCAACATAAAACATTTAGTACTTAGAGTTATCAGATATTATTGTTACATGACAGGTCTTTCTCAGATTTCTATTTTATTAATAAATTAATTAATTTATTTATTTACGAAGTAATGATCTTTAACGGTTTTATCTGTCTCATGTTAAACAAACTTTATAACAAATAAAGCCAATTTATACAAATATGAGCCATATAAATGTTTTAATAGAAAATATAAAAAATAAAACGTTTGCATATAAATATACATTAACAACCCCATGTTATAAACTCCACGAATACAAACACCTGCCATGTTTGCTATTCCTTTAATTCCTTGAAAAAACGTTCGCGGTCTCCTTTTTCTGAGTTTAATGTTTCTTTCTGTACCGTATGCTGATGTTTTTCACAGCGATGTACTATGTAAGGCGCCCAGCATAGATCTAACAATTAGAATTTCTAAATATTCATTTTGTTCAATCAAAAAATGAAAAGAAATCTGCTCTATTCAAATATAAGTAAAAAAGAAATTTTGTTTTTATTTATACTGACGGATTCAATGTAGAACGTGTGACACATTTTAGGCATTGCATAAAATTTGATAAATGCTCTATTTATTATAAAGCAGCTTCATAATGTCAGTATGAAACCACATTGATTTCTGTGCAACAGATGCGTGCGTGCGTGTGTAGATTGGAAATAAACTTTTTTTTCGGCATTCATTAAGTAGGTAAAATAAATAATTGTTAAACACTTACATTGGCGTTTAATTTTTGAGTATAATACATTGGTATGTTCCGAAATGTTTTTTGTCGTATTGCAGAGCTAAATGCTTTTACGTGTCATTTCTTGATTTTAAAAGAACCAGGATGATTCCTTATTGAGAGAGAGTTAACAAACTTGTCTAATCTTGTGGCGGAACTTAATGCTAAGAATCATATAACATCGAGCTGTTTAGTTTTAGTTGATTTCATATAGTTGGTGCATGTAGCTTTATACAACAATTAGGTTTCGTACTCACTTATTAAAAAAAATTAACATTCACAAGGAAAATGCAAAATGATAAGGACTTATACAGAAATTATTGTAATAAATATGAACACTTAGGGTCTGGAACTCACGATATCTAATTTAGATTTAATCAAAATCAAACTAATATCCAAACATTTTGGCCGTAGAAGTAAAGATAAGTTCTGTATGAATTATTCGTATACCGATAATGGCGAAAACCATACTTTGATATAATTATGACACGTTTACATTTGCATAATTTTCTAATGCAAATTGCTGACAAGTAATTTATTTCTCAGGAGAAAAAAATCATCAGATGAATGCTGATTGATTATAAATAACTGTATCAGGTTTAGTCAGGCTTAATATGCAGCCCTTTTTCAGTTATGATAATTTTCCATTTTTACCTTAATATTCATGTAAAATAAAACTTGATTTTCATATAAATATAATAATTATGTTGTTTATTATAGATATTTTTGTAGCTATTTTGTTTCATAACAGTTTGTTGATCAGTTTCGGTCTGTAAATGACTTTGCATAGTTACATAGTTTAAGACCGATTATGCGCCAGGAATGCTTTTATTTCTATTCCTGAAAAGCGTTTTGTTTGGTGTCCTGCCGTAGTTTCTTAATGCTTATTCTGAATAATTGGTAAATCACCTGAAGTCTATTTTGCTTCTGCTGATTTCTAGGGATAATTATAGCTAAAGTAATTTCGTATTCCATATGGAAGTTCGAAATTTGAACTGACAAAAATAAAGAAAATACGCAGAACGAAAACAAAAAAAAATGTATCAAGTTTTACTGTAATAAACATCTAATCTGATTAAAACGCTAATATTTATATAATCGCTCAGAAATTTAGCAAAGTCATTGTAGTTATATATTGTTCTTGAGGAAAATAGTTTAAGAAAAACATTATATTTTTGTTCATTCTTAACCTTTACAAAAAATAATATTTCTTAAATCAATCATTGATACAAGGCGACCATGAAGTTTTACAAAATGAATGCTGTATTATTAAATCACTCGTGACTTGCATGATGTCTTTCAGTGTTTGAAGTTGCATTTTATCTATATACAGAGCCACACTCATAGTCTATATTGATCGCGGAGGCGCCAGATACGTTTTTTAAGCCAGAAAGACCGACAATTATTATTTCAAATGATGATACATATTTGCATCATTTTGAAACAGTTTTACTTTTTACCTGTAATCATCTTTATTCAAATTAGATACAACAGGAGGTCTGCTTTAAGCAGGTAAAATATCTAGTACTTTTCTTATAAAAGCAACATGTGGCGCAATGTCATATTGAATCTATTCGCCCATATCTAACAATACATGGTAATTATTTTGTCATTAATAATTCAATGCGTGTTAAATATTCCTACATAGAATATCATAATGTAATGTGATTTTGGTACATGTTTCAAAGGATTGTCTTTTATAATGGTAATTAACCAATGATTGTTATGAAAAATGATAAGAATAAAATATCCAAAACACCCGAAGACATTGAAGACTTACCAATCTTCACATCTTTTGAGATACCGATTGATGTGAAGATATTTATGCAAAATTCGGGGGTCATGTGAGTAATTGATTTTCGTTTGTGAAACAGAATATAGAAATAAACACAATACTTTTAATAATGGCAAACTTTAATGATAGAGTTATTATAAAATTACATTTTAAATTTTGATGGGAAAATTTTAACTTTGAATATATTATGAAGGCCACATCACCCATTGTGTAAAAAATCTGTAATCTACTAGTATTACTGTTGTCACATTAAAAAAACTGGTGAACTTGTAATGTAGTTTTGTATTTAACTATTATGTGGATATATAAAATGGGGTTGTAGCTAGAAATACATGACTGAGATTGCAAGTTATCAATCGTATGTTGTTTTTAATGACAATATTGTCTGTTTTCTAATTAATATATTTACATTTAATAAATATATCATAAAATAAAACATGAATTATATATGCATGTACATAATGCCTTTTATTGTCACATCACTCATTTACATTTTGTATGTTGCAGTAATGAGCCAGAAATAATACCAGTTGAACTTCTGCATTAATACATCCCTTGTAATTTTTATAAGCATATAAGTCGACAGCCTTGTGCAACTCGTGATTAATAAGAAGTGTTCGGACAGGTTATTATCATTTTTTGTTTGAGAAATGCAAACAAAATTAAAGCATTACCTTTGATTGCCAAGTATGGAACGCCGTGACTGTCTTATGTAATCAAAGATTTTGTTATTTTGTGAAACGATGATATTATTTTGTCGTTTGAGCGTGTTAACATGTGCAATTTACATCATGTCTTGTCAAAGGAACATGCTGACTTGTACAAACAACATTTTAACTTGTCAAATGATTATGATGATATGTGCAGACAACATCCTAACTTGTCAAAGTATCGTGATGACTTTTTCAAACAACATGTTAACTTGTCAAAGTATAATGATGACTTGTGCAAATGACATGGTAACTTGTCAAAATGTAATGATGACTTGTGCAAACGACATGTTAACCTGTCGATTTATTGTGATGACATGTGCAAACAGCATGTTAACTTGTCAAAGTGTCATGATGACTTGTGCAAACGCCATGTTAACTTGTCAAAGTATAATGATGACTTGTGCAAACCACATGTTAACTTGTCGAATTATCGTGATGACATGTGCAAACAGCATGTTAACTTGTCAAAGTATCATGATGACTTGTGCAAACAGCATGTTAACATGTCAAATTACCATGGTGACTTGTGAAGACAACATGTGAACTTGCCAAAGAATCGTGATGACTTGTGCAAATGACATGTTAACTTGTATTATACTGACATGTCAAACGTACTGTTAACTTGTCAAAGTATTATGATAATTTGTGCAAATACCATGCTAACATGTCAAAATTACATGATGGCATGTGTAAACAGCATGTTAACTTGTGAAATTATCGTTATGACATGTGTATACAGCATGTTAACTTGTCCAAGTATCATGATGACTTGTGCAAACGACATGTTAACTTGTCCAAGTGAAATGATGACTTGTGCAAATGCCATGTTAACTTGTCAAAATTTCATGATGACATGTGCAAACAGTATGTTAACTTGTCAAACCATCGTGATAACATGTGCAAACAACATGCTAACTTGTCCAAGTATCATGGTGACTTGTGAAAGCGACATGTAAACTTGTCAAAATTTCATGATGACAAGTGCAAACAGCATGTTAACTTGTCAAGGTATCGTGATGACTTGTGCAAATGATATGTTATCTTGTGAAATTATCATGATGACTTGTACAAATAACATGTTAATTTGTCAAAGAATCGTGATGACTTGTGCAAAACACATGTTAATTTATTTAGGTATTATGAGCATGTCATCACGATAATTCGACAAGTTAACATGCTGTTTGCACATGTCATCATGACATTTTGACAAGTTAACATGTCGTTTGCACAAGTCATCATGTTATTTTGACAAGTTAACATGTCGTTTGCACAAGTCATCATGATACTTTGACAAGTTAACATGTTGTCTGCACATATCATAATGATTATTTGACAAGTTAACATGCTGTATTGGCAAGTCAGCATTGTCTTTAGACAAGATATGATGTAAATTGCACATGTTAATATGCTTAAATGACAA
Source organism: Ruditapes philippinarum (assembly GCF_026571515.1). Taxonomy (NCBI): domain Eukaryota; kingdom Metazoa; phylum Mollusca; class Bivalvia; order Venerida; family Veneridae; genus Ruditapes; species Ruditapes philippinarum. The sequence goes on along the minus strand of NW_026865379.1, from coordinate 10,351 downwards.
AATAATATCATCATTTCAGAAGATAGGAAAAGTATTGATAGCATAAGACAGTCACGGCGTTCCATAGCCAAGGCTAATGACTACGTGTTTGTTTTTTAAAGGTATCTTACGATATCAAATCATCTGTAATCCGTTTTAAAAGATTTAATTCAGAAAAGTGCATTATTGGTCAACAAGCTATATTATCAATCCAAATAATGTTTTCTTGATATTCTGAAGGTGACATTTTTAGATATGTACTACTGTCCCTAAGAAGTAAATTGATTTTTTACATGACATTTCCTGATATTACTAATGGCAATTCTTCTTAAAAGCGAACGGCCAGTAATATTTTCTTTTTCAGAAAAATGCTTATTTGACATTGAATATTAACATCTTCGGGTAAAATAATTATATTATTATTATTTTTCAAAGATGTTATCGACCTTGTATTAATGTAAATGGTTCCTGTAATAACTACTTATAACTACTAATATCAAGTTTTTTTAGACCTTATTGCGAATAAGCCTACGTTCTACTTAGAACATTTTTTGTAATTACCACATGAAGTTTGTAAAAAGATATACTATTAGAAAATATTTTTAAAAAACATCTTTAAAACCAAATGAACGGAAACAGTGGATTTTGTTTATTACATTCTCACATTTGACATTTTCTGTTTTTCAGATTTGTCCCTGTAGTTGGATATTTTACTTTTTTGTCTTAGTTGTGCTATTCTTTGTGACATGATGCGATAATGTCATTTGAGAAATATCATTCTAATTAAACAATTTATGAAATACAATGTAATTGCATTTTCGAATGATTTTCAGTCAGAGTTTTTAAAAGTAAATGCCTTATTGTTTCTCTTCAAATTGTTACTGTTACGTCAGAAGGTAATAAATTTTACAACTGCACCTACTTAAATTATCAAAGTTTCAATAGCAGATGACTAGAAAGATAAATTAATCAACTTGTATACTAATCTAATTACTACACCATCAGTTTTACATTAAGTGACCTATCTAAAGCAAAATCTAAGTGCTTTATATGGTACATAGAGACTTTTTTACGGTGGTAAAAGCTCATGATAGAAAGTTAAATGTCCAAAACTTAATATTTAAGATTTCCCCAATGTACTTTATTCAACCAGACTTTTTTATATAACTTTTATTATTTTTACAATAACTCCTATGACGATTTACGACCTTTTTGTTACCTTAAACAGAAGATCATCACAAAATAAAGGAAATTGGTTGTATAAACACTAGTATTTTATATTTACCATAAACAATGGTAGGATACTACGTCATCGCGCACCTGCTGAATGCTCCCACTTGGACCATTTTTTCGTCGATTCGAAGGTAAAATACAATTTTATTATAAGAAAACGTAAGAGTATTAAAAAATCATGTAGCGCACCAAAGAATGGCTATAGTACTTGAGATAATTGTAAAAAAAGTTTATAGATTCATTGCCTGGTTTAAGCCTGAAAACGGGATAAGTGTTTTTCTCTGAATGCTCCCACTCGGACTTTTCCCGAAACATCTAAGAAATAAGGTTGAAAACCTTCTTAAAAATTATGTTTAACGTACCGGAATATAAACCGAGTCATGTTTATCCATTTTTCTAGATTAGATTCAAATATTTCTATTCAAAAGTCAGTTTTTTTTAAAGTTTTTTTAAAAAAATGGAAAATGCTCCCACTTGGACTCGATTTCAGAGATGCTCCCACTCGGACCCAAATATATACATTTTGAATGCACATTGATGTGCCAAGCTTTTATGGATTATTCTAACAATTTTCAAACCATTTTGTCTATAACTGTGTTGACGACATTAACTTTTACCTTCTTTTTACAGACATCACTTCTTACGTCGTTGGGCAGGACCCGGTGCCATGGCAAAGTTTCAACTGACAGGATCACTTTACAAAAAGGTGCACTTGGCTTGTGTTGGATCCGAAGGGATGATTCAAAATCATTGCCAACAACAAAGATAGGACTATAAGACTTTAAATGAACAGTTTGGATCTCAGGAATCAAGTTTTTTGAGATGTTAAAACAATGGTGGTGCTTTATAAAGAAGTCATTATACATTGTTTAGTACCATACTGGATTGAGATTCTGTTGGACTCGTACACACATTAGAGGCCTGCATTTATTCAATAATTGCTGACTTCAATATCTTGTAAATAATTTAAATCACAATGATTTGCGTGTTTGTTTAACTTGTGATTTAGATTTTATAACAACAAAATGGTACGCTTATGAACATAAAGAAGTCAATATCTATCGGTTGATTTGAATAGTTTATTAAAGAACAACATGTGAATCATTTTTGTCATGAACTGGTTAAAAAGTCAATGTACTGCCTTACCATGGCATATAAAGCATGCATCACACTTCTTGACAACTTTGACATTTTTAAGTATGAAAGTTATCATATGTACCTATTTTTACCTAAAATAACAAAATTAAATAAATAAGAAAACAAAGATAACAGTTATTTCTTCATCACAGTCTTTACCATATCTTGGTAATTACAATTGAAATTTTATATAATTATATGTACATAATTTTGCTATTAAAAACAATTTTCAAACATTAAGGAATATGTGAAATGCGTACTGCAAATGCTTGTCCACATTATATGTAATCATTAAAATATACATGTCTGTATTCATTTCTTATTTAAGAATTCAACTTACACTTAAAAGAAAATTATTTCTAATTACCTCCCTTTATGAAATATTAATTCGGTATTATCAATATAAATAATGCTTTTTGGAACATACAATATTGATAAATCTTCATTAGGGCATTATATTTATTATATAAAACCAAAGTTGATTTCAGGATATTTAAAAGACATTAAAATAATAACAATCATACAAGGAGGAATAACAGACAATAAAATCCCCCACAAAAAAGGAGGAAATACATTTCATAGGGGAAGTAACCCTTACATACATATTAAAATCCAATTAATGACACTCGTGAAAATTGATGAAAAATAATAAATCATGACAAAAATAACACTCCCCTGAAAAAAACAACAAAAAAACAACAAAGAAGCATTAAGTGAACACTTCTGGGCCTTATGCTCTGCTATTCACTTCTATCTGCACTGTTCCAGTTTTGTTTTCTTAAATTAAAACAGTATACGGAAGTTTTATTCAATATAAAGTTTCAAGTTTATATCTCAAATACCTTTAGAGGTATGGTCCTTGCAAACTAATCATAGTGAATACAAAGGGCAATAACCCCAAAACTGGAGAGTTGTCATTCTTGTTTGTGGTATATCTATCCTTTAGTGAAGTTTCAGATAAATTGATCCTTTTTGATACATTGTCCAATGATTTACGCAAAAACTGAACAAAAGACAATTACTTCAAAGAGCTACAATTCTTGTGTTTTCTAGAGTATCCCTCCTCACTGAGATATATCAACAGTTGGTATCTAAAATATTTGCTCCAGCTATTCCGTGCCAAGATGTCCTACCATGTGCTTCCTTTCGTCGCAATGTGGTTTATCCCTTTTCCCATACTGGTCACAAACACAAATACTTTCTGCAAAACAAAACGTTATTATATTTTTAAAATGTATAATCAATTTGCTTCTTATTTCAGGGACTCTATTTAACGAGGAATTGTTTCAACACAACTCTTTTTCTTTTTTTAGGCCGATAACTGATCCTCTAAGAAGACATATTTACGAGACTGTTATGATAAAATATGTCACAATTTAGTGATCTAAATATTAGTATAGTATTTTAAAAATGCTGTTTCATTGAATTATAACTGATAATATGAATATATTAACTTGTTTATAAAGATAATTTGAAAAAAAAAAATCTTAACACAGCAATGTGCTTTCAAAATATGTGTATATTTAGGTCCGAGTGGGAGCATCTTTTAAGATGAGTCCGAGTGGGAGCATTTTCCATTTTTATAAAAAAGAATTAAGAAAAACTGATTTCTGAATGGAAAAATTTGAAACTAATCTCGAAAAATGAATAAACATGACTCGGTTTATGTTCCTGTACGTTGAAAATAATTTTCAAGAAGGTTTTCAACCTAATTTTATATATTTTTCGGGAAAAGTCCGAGTGGGAGCATTCAGAGAAAAACACTTATCCCGTTTTCAGGCTTAAACCAGGCAATTAATCTATAAACTTTTTTTACAATTATCTCAAGTACTATAGCCATTCTTTGGTGCGCTATATGATTTTTTAATACTCTTACGTTTTCTTATAATAAAATTGTATTTTACCTTCGAATCGACGAAAAAATGGTCCAAGTGGGAGCATTCAGCAGGTGCGCGATGACGTAGTATCCTACCATTGATAAAGCCGTTTTTATTTCGGCTCGGTCGTACAAATAGTAATTTCTTTAGCAAGACAATTATCAGACAGCTTTGATGCCACTTCAGAGAAAATGTACAAAAATGTTGAGTACAAAAGTACAAAAATGTTGAATAAGAAACAAAGAACATGTGCAATACCTCTTTATCAATTACAAATGTACTTTTAAACTTAATTAAGATCAACTGCCTTAACACAACAACCGACCTTCCCATCTTCGTTACATAAACCAAAGATGCTTATTCTGCAACATTTTGAATAAATGTTCTGTGTAAATTTCAGTTGAGAATTGAAAATGTGTTATCAATTTTATTTATTCTGAAACAAAAACGCCCTCCTTTTCATCTATTACATGTATCTAGATTACCTCAACCGTCCATGAACAGACTGGTTTAACATAAGTCTGCAATATCTTCAGTTTTTCGTATTCGGCGTTATAGGGATACCGTCTATATAAAGTATGCACTGGAAATTTCTGTATGTTTTGCCCTGAAGATCTTTGGTTAAAACTGCCACATCAATTTGCATCATAAAAAGGTATCTTAAAGACATGTATAACTGGGGAACATAAGCTACTCTTGCTATTATACATGTAATAAGTACTGTTAACTGAAAACCCAAAAGAAATCCAGTAGTACAGGACTTATCATCTGATAATGTCATCGTAGTTATTCACCTTCTAATAAATATCTTATTATGACTGCGAAATTTGATACGAGTAAAAACAATATTAAACACATGTAATTATTTGATAAAGATGATTTCCTTTCTCTATAATTTTTCATGTATCACTACATATCAGTTTAGGCCCTTAGATTAATTTAAGCACAACGATAATACAAATTTGTAAATTTTGAATACTTGAAAATATGCACTTATCAGTGTAGATATTTATCTCGCGGCATATACATTTTATAAGCTGCGGTCTCACTTAATCCCGGCAGAGCCTAGGACCATTCCGGTAAGTTACCGAAATGATCCTGGACGATCCGGGGTGAAATTATTGTTGCGGTCACACTAACCCCGGTAGCACTACGATTATTTTCAACTAACCACCCAGGATGCGCTCCGGATTATCAAGTGAAACTACGGCTCATGCCGGTGCTTCCTTTGTAGTTCCCGGATGACGCCGGAAGAGCCCCGGTTGACCCAGGCAGAGCCCCGGTCGATCCAGACAGAGCCCCGGCAGAGCCTAGGACGATCCAGGCAGAACCCGGGTAGAACCCATGTGGATTGAAAACGCGCGAATATGATTACATATGTACATATTCTTATTTAATATAATATCTATTGTTCAAGAAAAGTAATTCATGATGATTTTCTGTAAAATCTTTATGCAAGGCTGGATAGAAGGTAAATGGGAAGGGTTTTAATACAAACAAGTGCAATCATCGCATATCGTCGTGATTCTTTTGAAATGAACCGGGCTTTGCCGGGGCTCAACCGGGATTAACCGTAGCTCCAGGTCATCGTCCGGGGATCTGCCAGCAACCTCCGGGGCTCTACCGGCATTCACCGGGGCTCTGCCAGCATTCACAGGCGCTCTACCGTAGCTCTACAGGCTATCATACCCCAGATCATCCACGGTTTGTGTCAGTAGAGCTACGGTGCTTCCCCGGTGTAACAACGGTCGTTCCCGGCTAAGCTAAGGATGAAGCCGGCAAAGCTACACTTCTAGGATCGTCCCGGATGACCCCGGTGATATTAAATATTTTATTCCCTCCAGGGTCGAATGCCGCATGTTCCCGTATCATCCCGGACGTTGACGGCAGTGTTACGGATGTAGCCAGGTTGTTCTCGGTCGTACCCCAGATCACCCCGGACGTCTACCGGGGCTCTGCCGGGATCTCAGTGAGACTGTAGCTTAATATATAAAGATGTTGTTTAATTTGGTAAAAATGAAAATAACACGTTCACAATGCAGTCTATGCATTCTACAGCTGTATCAGTGATAGATACAATACATGATGTTAATAAGTAAATGACTTGCAAAGGATTTACACATTTGAACAATCATTCAAAATAAAATACATCAATTTCTGTGATATAGCTAATTTTAAATGATTTCTTGATTTTCTTAAACTTAAATAATAAATAAATGTATTGTTACGAGCCAGGCGTAACGAGAAAGAAAAGCCAGCAACAAACTTGTAACAATAACAAATTTATTACAGAAAAATTATTAAAGAAAAATTAAAACAACAAATTATGTGTACAAATACCTGAAGTCCAAATATAAATGTAAAATTCAAATGTCTAGTCTGATCCTGGAATGATCCCTTTTTGAATAGCACAGTTAAATCCAAGAACACTTTAGAATAAATTCCCACAATAAAATCCACAAGAATAATTTTAACTATCTAAAAATAATCCAAGCTCCAATAAATCACTTAATATCCAAGTTGAATAATACTCCAAATATATTGATGACTTAAAACGTAACCGAAGACTCAAAAAATCATTGATGACTTAAAAGGTAATTGTTGACTTAGAAGATCACTGATGACTTAAAAAGGTAAGGTAATGAAAAATGTCACTTTATATATATTAACTAAGAAAATTCCAGAAAGGTCTATTATGTTCTAAAGTAATCATAATCTAGCAACTTCAACAATAAAGATCATTCCAGAAGTTTCTATCTAAATATAATGCAAGAGTTTTTCTACAACAGTTAAGAAAGTTCTAGTACATACATGTAGTTAATGTTCTAAAAATAGAACAATGATAATATTGGAAATACCAACTGGTCAGATATAAATTATATACATGTAATATGTTGTATACATAACACTTCCCCTCTTCAAGAAAAAGAAATATGAATGAAATGAATATTTCTTTTACATAAATCCAAACAATATGACTTGCGAATAATATGAGAAATGTTAAACAATTTTATACATACAATCATATATATGTGTATTATAAACAATTACAAACAACAATATAAAAAATAACCAATCATACCATATAAATGCTATTACAAACAATAGCAAACAACAACAAAAAAAATAATCAATCATATCATATAAATGTTAAATTTAAAATACTGCAAATAACAGTTTTAGACACATGAAAGTGCATCAGGGATCAAATTATCTTTCCCTTTAATGTGTCTAATGTCAAGACTATATTCTTGCAAAAATAAGCTCCACCTCAACAACCTTTCATTTTTGTTTTTAAGTTTATGCAAGAAAGTGAGGGGATTGTGATCACTAAAGACAACAACAGGCAACTTTGAAGAAGTTAGATAATCTTCAAAATGCTGAATAGCAAGAATAAGAGCAAGACACTCTTTCTCTATAGTAGAGTAATTTTTCTGATGTTCATTAAACTTTTTAGAAAAGTAACAAACGGGATTGTCAACACCATTGTTGTCTTCTTGGATCAATACACTTCCAGCACCTATGTCACTAGCATCTACTGCTAACTTAAAGTTTTTATTAAAATCTGGTGCCAAGAGAACTGGTGCACTCTTAAGTATGGCTTTCAGGCTGTCAAATGCCATTTGACACTTGTCATTCCAAATGAATTTGTTTCTTTTCTTTAGCAAATTTGTCAATGGTTTTGCAATAACCGAAAAATTATTACAAAATTTACGATAATACCCTGCCATACCAAGAAATCGCATCTCAGTTGTCTTTTACAAGTAGGCACAGGAAATTCAGAGATAGCTTTGACCTTAGCTTCTATTGGTTTTACTTTACCCTGTCCCACTACATGTCCTAAAAATGTTAAAATGCATGACAAAATTCACTTTTTGCAAGATTAACTGTCAATTTAGCATCAATAAGTCGGTCGAAGAATGCTCTTATAGTTGTGAGATGTTCCTCCCATTCACCAGAGTAGATGATTGCGTCATCAATGTATGCGTCATATCCGAGTAGACCAGATATTACCATATTTATAAGCCTCTGAAAAGTTGCTGGTGAGTTTTTCATACCAAAGGGCATGACTTTATATTAATATAAGCCGTCTGGTGTTACAAAGGCTGATATTTCTTTAGCTCTATCAGTAAGTGGAACTTGCCAGAATCCTTTTAGAAGATCAAACTTTGTTACATACTTTGATTTTCCAATTTTGTCAATACAGTCATCAATTCTTGGTATCGGAAATGAATCAGTTTTTGTAACAGAGTTCACTTTACGATAATCTGTACACATTCTATATGTTCCATTTGGTTTCGGTACAAAAATACACGGAGAGCTGTAACTGCTTTGACTTGGTTCAATAAAGTCATTATCCAATAAATACTGAACTGACAACAATTCTATTCACACGAAAATTTATGATAAAAGAGATGACTTTGACTTTTGTATAGTTAATTATCCACATTTGGATGGAGACGTACCCCATGCAACATCCTACGGGGTTTATGTTTCTCAGTTAATTAGATTCGCTAGAGCTTGTAACAACGTAAAGGATTTCAACGAGCGGAATATTTTTATTACCAGCAAGCTTCTAAAACAGGGCTACCGCTATCATAAATTACGGAAATATTTTACTAAATTTTACAATCGTAACTTTGATTTAATTTCTAAATTCAATAGTGATTTAAAAACTCTTCTGCGACAAGGGATTAGCCAGCCTGGTTTTTATGGCGATGTGGTTTACAAACTTCGTAAGATTTTGGGTCATGGTAATTTTTCTGCTGTTTTTACTAAAATCATTAAACGTTTTATTAAAAGAGGTTATGACCCTACTATTTTAAGACATACTGCATGTTTAGTGTTCAACCCTTTTACAGTTGGACACTACGCTTTCCTCTTTTGATTACATCTGACGGACCAAGTGGGAGACTCTATGATGGATAGTTCGTAAAGCCCTTTGGGACTGAATTGTCTTAATGTTCGTCTTCTGCCTTGCTTCGTCGGGCCCTTGTAGGTGATTTTTCTTGTTGCTCTGTCTTCCTTTAGGACATTGAGTACTTTTGTTATGGTCATTGGGTTTACTTTTATATGTTTCTACATGATCATTTTAGTGTTTTACTTATTTAACCTTTTGTAACCATGACAACTGTTAGAATTTCACTTGGCGGGGATTCATTTTATTTACACTGTCTCGTTTATAGGAACATGGTGGGGCTAAGAGCGAGGTTTGGTGCACCATTAACCGGTTTAAACTCCCCATTATTATGCTGCTGACCGTTCCAAGGCGGCGCCCCACTGTGTTCCTCAGATGTATGTCTATGCTGTTTTATACTGTTTTGGTGACACTTAAGCTTGTGTCCCTTGTTGTTTTCTCGTCTACGGTAAGTATCTTCCCCATTGCCTCTAGTTTTTATTTCTTTGATTAACCCCCCCCCCTTCCCCCGGTCTCCTTTCCCCTTCCCCTTTGTGGGCCTATTATTATTTTCTTTGAATTCCTATTCAGTTACAAATTATTTATCATTGAATGATTAACGTGTCGTTGCCCTGTCCTTTTTATGTTTGGGGTCCGCCTGGGCTCCTTGCCATTGGTTCTTGTTGCTGGGTCATGGGGGGGTTACGTTCATTGAACGCCGCCTTTCCTTGTTGATCTTGTTTTTCATATTTTGTTGCCTTAGGTACTTTTGTTTTATAGGATTCGTTCTATATGGATGTTGTTTTATTGGTTCAGAGTTTTCAAGAATGACGTCATGATGTATTTTGTCAGTCCGTGCGGGAATATCAGGAAATAAGTGTTTATATTCATAAATAAGCTGTTTCAGTTCATCTCGTTTTGACGGTTCTAAGTGAGCAAGTTTTTCATCCAGATGTTTCAGAATATCAGAGTTTTCAAGCTTTGCTGAACCAGGATCAGACTTTTCAAAATTTTCATAACTATTAGATTCAACTGAACATTGATTTTGTGGAACAGAGTTTACAAAAGATATTAGGTTTACTAATTTTGCTACCTCTGTCAAAATATTCTTTTAACATATTTATGTGACACATTTATTTTTGCTTTCGCCTCCCAGGAGTATTAATAATATAATTAAGGTCACTGATTTTCTTTTCAATAGTATAAGGACCAAAGTATCTTGCCTGAA
>NW_026865378.1:0-67272 GCF_026571515.1 Ruditapes philippinarum | reverse complement strand
CCCCCCAAAAAAAAATAATTTCGTATCTTTCCCCTACATTAAATATACAATTAAAAATTTTCAAAAAATCTAACCCAAAGTGATCCCCTCCGGAAGAATTAAATCAAACCCAAAATTACACAGAACTTCAGACTCTTTTGATTAGTCCTGTACATGGAGGGATAATGAATACTCAACATCCCTCACGCCCCCCCCCCCAAGCACCGGCTTGAGCGGTACTCTATTCTTATCACATCTACACCCAACTAAATTTAAAATAAAAGGTCGGTCACCAGACGAAAAACACCTTATTAAGCGAGGCGCAGGCGAATTTAATAAATAAAAAACTTTGGCCTCTCTAATAAGAGTTTGTGTTCGTTAACACCCCCCAAAAGCAAAAGTCGATAAAATAACAAGGGTTAAAATTGTGGCCGCTTACAAAACACAGCCCTAATATTTTTTTCCTTCCCCCGGCGCGTTTTTTTCTTAAAATCTTGTCTCGCTCATTTAAACTTTCCCCCCGCTCTTCAATTACTTTTTTCGTCCCCGCGACCCCCCGTTTAACTTGTTTAATTCTAGCTTTGGTGGGCGTCCGGGCGAAAACATGAATCCGCAAAAATCAACCATTTCATAGTCTTACCTACGAAATACGGGAAAATTCACAATCAAAATAATCATAAAGTATTATTGCAGGAATTTTAAAAGTCCCGATTGGCAAAGTTGGTTAAGTCACTAGGATGCCATACAAAATTAAATTGTATCATGATTCGATACACAAGTTGGGTCAAACCTTTTTTTTCCTTTTTCTTTCCCTATTTTTATTTTTACAAAGAATCCAAATTAATTGGAATATAAAGGCAGTTTTGTTATTAATTTTTTTTCGAATAATTTATTATTATACCGGAAATAATAATTTTTATTCTGGCATTGTATTATATATTAAGGGTACAATGGTAGTACTTTTAAACAGTGCACAAGTTTTTAGTGCCAACTTAAACTATAGTTGAAACATTTATTGTACAATGTATGCATTCCGTATCAGGTTGGGCACCAACTTGCAGATATAGCAAACATTTTAAAAAAAAAAAAACCAAAAAAAAGGAAATGAGAAGTTAATAGAAAAATAACACAACCTAATAATCTTTACCAAGGAAAAAAAGAAAATTCTTAATCGTGTATTGATTAATTATACAAAACATTTGGGGAAATCCGGCAACTCCTGGTGATGTCTTGCCATTGATAAGGTAACCAAAATTTACCCAACACAACTTTACTTACTGTTTTACGCCGCCAGTTGGGAATAAATTTGTCGATATTTTTAATTTATATGGCAAGGCCTGCTTGACTTAAGGGATAATAAACACAACATTGGATAACTGGTTTTACCACCGTTAAAGTGGACTTGAACCACCGCTGCCACTTAAAATAATTATCCGAAACGCACAGTAGATTCAAATATATCAATAACAGCGCGATTAGCTACGGTATACCACATTTATAACAGGATAAGGTAAATTTATTTCGACATTGCATTTTCATCACGAACACTATTAAATAAACGATATAAAAATCAAAATATGTGTTATGCATCTAAAACCGTATTTTTTTTCTTTTTCCTAAATTTTAAAACAAATTTCAACATCCCGGTTTTTATTTCATTTCTTTACATTTTAAAAAATAAAATCCATTTTCAAAAAACCACCCCCCCCTCTTTTAGGGAACATGATTTTTTTTCAAAATAAATCATACATGATCCCAATCGATTTTTCTACCTACACAAATCTTTTGTTTCCAAAAAAAAAGGGTTGAAAAAGGGGGAACAACGTAAAACTTGCCCTACATATTATAAATACCGTTAGGGGCCAAATCATTTATACTTTATAATCCGGGGGCAACAAAGGGACATTTCATAGAACAACGACAAAATAAAAACATCATGGAAAATTCTAGGGGATCACAATGCTCCGAAAATCAATTTGCCAAAAATCTTTCCACAGGCGATAATCCAAGGGCAAAACGATTTTTCAATTACTGTTTTTTACTTTCTAAAACAATTTTATCAAATTTTAATTATTAAAATAAATCAAATTTTTCAGTAGTTTAAACTGTCGTCCATCAGTGTTTTTTCCATAAGAACATAATCAATCTTGAAACACATTCATCTTCTTAATATCCATTAAATCAATATCTAACTACCAATACCAAGTTTACCTCCTTTACTTATACAAACGTAATTTTTTCATTCAATAATAAGAGGGATCATTTTTAATACTTAGTAAACCAGCCCAACTAATTTCTAAAAGACAGTAAAAAAAATATTGATGGGATCAAAATTCTATCTAGTTCTTTGTCCACATGTTTTATATAATTTATCAATGGTATATCAATGTAGTTGTTCTCAAAACAGGTTTAAAACTTCCGATGTAAAAGAAAAGAAAATATTTTGGGTTACAAGGGGTATCAAACAAATTAACAACCAAATTCAAAGGTTTAAAAGTAATTGCTTAAATAGAAATTGTCCATATACCATGTTACCGCGGATGAATAATGATTTTAATCAATTAAAATGCTATTTTTAGCATGTCAGGATTTATACAGGAAAATACATACAGATATACCAGTACGATTGCGATAGCAACGATTCAGGAAAATAACCAAACAGAGCTTCACCCTTTGTTATTTACTTGGGACAATACTCCGCCTTTCATGGAATGACTTCTGTGTCAACATTGAGGTTCCAATATACCCGCGGGTTTTGAATAAATCTCGGATGTTTCTTAATTTCAAAAATTTTCACCCTTTTTCATGGTTAAAATGCTAATTCTGCTTAAGACGGTCCAGGGGGCGTAGACGGTTAGTTTGCACTTCATTACCGTCCATAAACAGGGCAATCAAACCAAGGTCTGCCAACATTTTTCAATTTGAAGTTTTGGCCTTGAGGGATGACCATTCCGCTGCTTTATAACGCGCCATTAATACGTGCCAAATTCATTTTTCTTTTTTACATTTTGAAGACAATTATTGATTTAATCGGAAAAAAATATTCTAAACATAGTGATCCACCGAAGCATTAATCAACAACAAAAATTACATGAAAATTGCAAACAGACTCAGTTTGATTGAGTCTATACATGAGGGATAATGAACAAGTGCAACATCCCTCACGCCCCTAGAATATTATAGCACAAAAAAACAATAAAATAAGGATAATTAAAACGGAAAATTTATTACATTAAATATACTTTTACAAGGGTAAATTATTTAACTTGGTGGAAACGGGTGCCCTTTTGAATTAACTATTACTCACAATTTTCACAGTAAATTGGCAATAGTCGGGATGTCACGTCGGTTATTACCAAACATATGGAAACACCGGGTCAAGTAAAGGTCAATGGTTTTTGAATTTTACGATCTTGATTGAAATTTTGAAAGTTACGAAAAAATACAAACATTTCTTCTGTTTTTTTTCGAATGTTCGTATCGTTTTTCCGATGTTCGATTTCGAATATTCAAATATATTTCCCGCCCTATATTAATTTCTTGAACTCAATCGTTGCTTACATTTTCAAATTATGTATATACGAATCAACGAAATTACATGACGAGGGAACCACCGCGCAAACATACTTTCTTTCCTTGTTGGTTTTGTTTATCATATTTTTACAGAAAAAAAAATATACAAATTATCGACGGGAAAATATGGGGACAGGGAACATATTCGAATGATGGACCCGATCAATTGTTTTAATAACTCAGACATGGTGTTTTGAATGTACTTGGAAACTTCTGATATTTCTCTGTTTCATTGTAATTTGTGTGTAGGAAACGAGCAGTATTTTTTTGTTGTTTTTTTTACCCGAAACTAAGCATTTTGGTAGCTTTGTATGTATTGTTGTGACTCTCCCAATGGAGGTGAAAAGTTTAAAAATCAAGCTTTTGACAGTTGGCGCCAAACAAGATAAAAATTTTGTGAAAAATCTAAACGCATGACAGGACACTTTATTGGTCATTTTTTTAAAAAATGCCAAGCTTGCAATTGCGTGTAAAAATGATATTTTTTTTAAGGAATCGGGCGGATTTCTAGAGTATGCTGCAACACCTTCATGAAGATTGCCCATATTGGTATATTTTTGGTATGTGATTTTTGGCTGGGTGGGGTAAATATAAATTTGCTGTCAGTCATTTTTAAAGGAGCAATGCATTCAAACTATTATTTTCTTCAATGTATGTCATAAATCATTGAATAATGCTGTGCAAACTGGTTATCTGCCTGTGAAACAAATTTTTTGAAATATTTGGAATTGTGTTTCTAGCCACACTGAATACAAAATTGTTCATTTTTAGGTCCCCTGCCCCCTTTCGTGTTTTGATTTAATGGCAAATGATGAGTACTCTTTAAAGGGGCGATAACTTTTCCATTTTCGCTTCAACTAGAACATTTCCTTCTTAAATTGAGGTTAATATCCTAACAAATGATAGTTTAGCGCAGGATTGATTCCGTATGATTTGATGATGGGCCACTTAATTCTTACACTCCTGCCAATCCTGGTAAATATAGTACCATCAGAATAAAATTGAAATTAAATCATTCCACAGACCATTTTTTAATGACACTAAAACATTTTACAAAATTGACTATATTTTCCTTTGGATAGCAATTTAATAATTAAAAAAAAAATTCAAAGAAAAAATGTTGTTTTTTTATTGATAATATTTTGCCATGGCAAACTTTTTTGTAATTGCCATGGACTTGCCATGGCAAATTTTTGCCATTGAATTGCCATGGCAAATTTTTGCCATGGAATTGCCATGGCAAATTTGCCATGGCAGAAATTTGCCATGGCAAAATGAAAAAATTTAGAGATTGCAATAAAAACATAACAATAGCACCAATAACATGTCATAGGATAAGTTTTAGAATGTTTTGTGAGGTTTTAAAAAAATAATTGCCATGGCAAATTTGCCATGGCAAAAGTAGGAAAAATCTTGCCATGGCAATTCTAATTTGCCATGGCAAATTATTTGCCATGGCAAAATGCCGAAATGCCATGGCAAAACACACTTTGCCATGGCAAATGCAAACTTTCAATGCATTTTTACAAAAAAGTATTAAAGATAGAAAAACAAAACATATTAACTTTTAAACCATTTAGTAAATATGACAATTTAAGATAGTTTTCATTTTTTTAAAGCGCGTAAAAATAGGGGTTGAATTTGCCAAAAACTGGCGCGGCAAAAAGAAACCGGCAGGTATTTTATAATCATGGGCATGAAATTTCACGGTTTTATCAAAACGGGCCTTTTCGTGGGTTTTTAAATTCGTGGATTTTCATTTTCTTGTTAAAAAAAAAAACTAATGAAAAGTAATCTTACAATTAATCGCCGCGCCGTTTTACTTACCGCATGAACATATATTTACGTATCACACAGCGCTTGTCAATAATCTAATCCTTGCCTCTAGGCATAACATAAAGATAGCATTTACTGCCGATAATTGACTGCAATTAACACATCTAGATGACATGATATGCAGCTCCATTGTACACACTGCCCCTGTTATCCACCGATGTAAACATTGTATAAATTATACGACACCAGACACGTTTTAACCAGCGAGTTTAAAAGTTTACACATTGAATGGGTCTTACTATATTGGACAGTAACTACACGCAACACAACATTGACTGTGTAAATTTACATGCATATCAACTAATATGAGTAAATAATAAAAGATTGTGCGGATATATTAAGAAGTCGGCAGCGTCTTTGATGTTTACGGAATAGAAATCGCACAAATACAGATTAAAATTCATTTAAACTGGATCATTTAAAAACGACAAAAGGATGTACAATTCATCTGTTTTAGTGATTGTTTATTTGTTTGAGTGTACTTAACTTACGACATTAATAAAATCAAGGATTTCTTTAATTCTATTAACAATTAAAAGAGCAAAGTGACAATTTATATTAGCATTAATTATTGCACTGGTTTCCCATTTTTACTTGATTATGTAACACAATTTGAAGTAGCCTACAACAATTAAGCAGTCTCAGTGATGTGTATATACGACCGAAATTCAGGACATAAAATCGACTTTGCTTTCAAATTTCTTAAATATTGCAAACCTTATGCTTCAGTCACACTACACCGTATAGCGTTAACGGACGTCCAACGCATAACAAAATTTTCAATCCGTCCATGTCCGTTCGCATGCGTTTCTTTTCCGTTTATCATGCGGCGTTTGCGCTTCTTGTCCGGCGGTGTTCGTTCCGTTCGGTTGAAAGTTTTGAACATGTTCAAAATTTGGAACGTACACCACCGGATAAAGTTGTCTGTCAGATGTACGGTAACCATGCGCTGGTATGCGTTTTGTTCGTTACTCGTACGTTCCTTATTCTGTACTTGTCCGGTTCGAGTCCGTTCTTATTCGATGGACCTGATTCACGGCCGGACTACTAACGGACATGCAGCGGATGTAACGTATGATAAACGGAAGATAACGAACAAAGGACGTTTAATAACTGAAAAATAACAGACATGAATCGATGGTCCACCGCACAAAACTGATGATAAATAAAACGAGGTTTCCCTGGTTATAACTGTCATATATTTTCCTGCATTTCAAGTGTAAGGACCTTCTGAAACTTTGATAGTTTGAGGTAATGATCCACATATTATGGAGTGTCGCGTTAGAGTCCGCATGCATTATCAAGTGGCCGTGATCCAGGCACGTATTGACCTGTTGGATGCGAATGTAGAAATTGTCGCTTATGAAAATAGGAGAAGAAGGAGGCGACTGCGGAGGTAGTGGTCAAAGGCTTGGCTGGGTTCTGAGAGACGTCGAATGTTTGGTCTCTACGATTAACTCATAATGGAGCTGCGGGAAAAGACCAGCGGTCATTTACGAACTTCATGAGGATGCCTCCTGAGATGTTTGATGAGATTCTGGAAAGAGTGGGTCCCAGAATAACAAAACAATATACCACATACAGAACCCCTCTTGACCCTGGAATGAAGTTAGCCGTTACACTCAGACAACTTGCGTCAGGGTCAAAGTATTCCAACATGCGGTTTGCCTGGAATATACCTCACAACACCATCTCTGTCATCGTGCGTGATGAAATAAATATCTTTTTTCCCATAATTCTGAATGATAACTCGAACAATTACATGTATATAATTTCTGGTCTTTTAAAATATCAATAATTTGCTTACATGATTTTTTTTACTTTTAAAATTGCATTTTTATTTACATTTTCAGGTGCGCAGAGTAATTATAGACGAGTATGTGGACGAGGTTATGCCTTTGCCAACTACAGCTGCTGACTGGAAACGCATTTCAGATGGCTTCTTGGAAAAATGGAACTTTCCTCACACTTTGGGTGCGTTGGATGGCAAGCATATTGCCTGTAAGTGTCCCCCTAGTTCCGGTTCCAAATATTTCAACTATAAGAAGTACTACTCCATTGTCCTGCTGGGCCTCGTTGACTACGACAACAAGTTCATTTGGGTCGACATCGGAGGCAGCGGTGCTGCATCTGATGTTCAGTTGTGGAACGAGTCCGACCTTAAAGCTGCAACTGAGGACGGGAACTTGACCTGCCGGACCCGGAACCCCTGCCACACGACACGCAGGATTAGCCATTTTTCTATATTGGTAAAAAATGCGAGGAAATAAAATAAATGAACATACTGTAATAGACTGATTTCTTTTAAATGTGTATTGTACTCGTAAATGCATGTAATATATTACTTGTCTATTTTCAGGCTACGATGTCTTTGGCCTGAAGACCTATATGCAGAAGCCATACAGTCACAGAGCCTTGTCCCACGATGAAAGGATTTTTAACTACAGGATTAATCACTTGGTAGATCTGAGTCTTTTGGAGTTTTTACAGACGGAGTTTCTTCTTCAGTAACTTCAATGGTTTCTTGTTCTTGAACAGCATCATTATCAGGGGGAGGAGAGATTGACCTTAGAGTATTCCTCCGTCCCCTACCCTTCCCAGCATTGGTAGCCTTGGCCTTTGGCATTTTGGAGCACTTGTGTGATCTTTGAGAGCGTGGAAACTATTATGACGAAACAAAAAAAAATATCGGACTATTTATACCAGTTGTGTCCGTCACGTGACCAGTAGAAATACGCTCGTCGAACGTTTAAAGAACGTTTTGTCAGTTCTTCATGCGCTGTGTGTACGTTTTGTGCGGTAAAAATCCGATACTAGTATGGTGAAGTCCGTTAACTGTACGTCGTTCATCCGGTATATGTGCGTTGATCGTTCGGTCATTGTGCGTTGTGTACGTTTAATGCGACAACGCATATCTATAGAATAGAGACATGGTTAGAAGTAATTGTTGGGATAAAATTTCGTCGGACCTTAAATTCGAAGATTGACCTACCCACGAAAACCACGAAAATTCGTGCCCCACGAATAATAATGATTTTACAGTATATGTTGCTCTTTTACATTTCTGTGCCCTTGACTTTTATCCTATTGTTACTTTCATTACAATCTTACCATGTTTTGAACTTCTCCTATCCTTATAGAATCCTTTCTGTGCACTGCACTTCTTATTAATAAGATCTATCATCCTATGAAGTTTCAAGTCTATAGCTTTTATAAATTATGAGAAATGGCCTGGACAAAAATAAAGAATGAAAATTAACAAAGGGCAAAAACTCAAAAAATAAGAAATGCAGAGTACCAGATCTTGTGCACTGCACTTCTTCTTTATGAGATCTATCATCCTGTTAAGTTTTAAGTCCATAGCTTTTATAATTTATGAGAAATGGCCCAGACAAAAATAAAGTATGAAAATTAACAAAGAGCAATAACTCAAAAAATAAGAAATGCAGAGTACCAGTTCTTGTGCACAGCACGTCTTCTTAATGAGATCTATATGAAGTTTCAAGTCCATAGCTTTTATACATTAGGAGAAATGGCCGGACAAAAAATAAAGTATGAAAATTAACAAAGGGAAATAACTAAAAAATTAGGGAGTACCGGTGTCGCGCAGCGGTGTAATAATCACACGGTTAGGGGTAGTGCCGTAAGAATCACACGTACGGTCTTAAATTTACTCCAAAGTAGTTAAATCATGCACCATTTTATTTCATAATGAATTC
This sequence comes from Ruditapes philippinarum, assembly GCF_026571515.1. Classification (NCBI taxonomy): domain Eukaryota; kingdom Metazoa; phylum Mollusca; class Bivalvia; order Venerida; family Veneridae; genus Ruditapes; species Ruditapes philippinarum. Next base: position 58,165 of record NW_026865378.1, on the reverse strand, counting down.
CGCATCTAATAGTATAATTTTTGTTGGAATTAATTAATTTTCTAACACAAGGGACTCACTGTGTTTTAAAAAGCATGTATTGCAGCGATTTTTAAATAATTATGACAACCTTCGTTATGAATTATTATAATTATGTTCTGATAAATATTTTTTTTAAAAGTTTTAGTTCTACTTTTGAATGTGTTATATTTATCGTGTTTTCACTTAGAGCCAGAATCTTCGGTCTAGAAGACAGGCAGAATGAAACTAATGAAGAATTGAAAGAAAAAGTTCTTAAACAAGTACTTAGAGTAGCTTGTCCTTGCTATGGATTTAGTCTGGATGACATCAAATATGTACAGAGAGTTGGTGAATATAAAGAAAATTCTAATAGAATGGTTTTGCTGACATTCAGATATGATGATGACAAATATGTAATGTATAAAGGCAGAGACGAACTTCGATATAAAGGCTTACGCGTAGGTGACGACCTGACTAAAATACAGAGGGATAAGTTAAAGACAGCAAAAGCAATGGGCGTGAATGGATATTTCTATAAAGGTAAATTCTGTGAACGACCAAACCAGCAGAACAAAACAACAGGGAAGGATGAAGAACAATATCAAACCAGGGTATTTAAAAAAGCATTTCGCACATTTCCTAGAGAACAAGCGTTGGATACTATCACAGAATCTCAAGTTGAAATCACCAATGAAATGGAAATCAGTGAAGCAACCATATCTGGTAACCAGGACTAGGGATACGGCCAAGGCCCAGGAAATATGAACTATGTCAAGTTTGTTTCTTGGAATATAGAAGGTGCTAACTCTAAACTTAATTGTATAGATACTGTCAAATATCTTAAATCATTTGATGTCATAAGTCTTTTAGAGACATGGTGTATTAATTCAGAATGTATTCTAAGCATATTTCCCGAGTACACTTGTTATTACATTGATGGCATGAAAAATAGAATTCATGGTAGAGCAATGGGAGGTATAGCAGTATTTGTGAAAAGGGATTTAAATGCTTTTGTAAGAAGAAGAAATCCAACATGTAGATTTGCAGTTATACTTGAAATTGTTAGTGATATATTTTCAAATAAGAAAACCGAACTCATTTTTACATATCTACCTCCAGAATCATCTCCATTTTATACAGACAATGTTAAAGGTGTTAAGCTTTTGGAAAGTCTCTTAAATGAACTTTGTATTGATGACAATGTTGAACTTATTTTGATGGGGGATCTAAATGCGAGGACTGGTATTGTTGCTGAATTTATACAGGGAGTAAACCATTCAGTCGAAATAGATGCATTTGCTGATCTGTTTTCAACAGATGAAAATTTTTCTGCTAGAGTGTCTAATGATACAAAACTCAACACATTTGGTAAAGATTTAATTGAAATGTGTAAATCTTATATATTACGTATTGCCAATGGCCGAGCTGAAGGTGATAACAGTGTTGGCCATTTTACATACATAAGTGGAACAGGTTGTAGTGTTATAGACTACCTTATAGTAACAGATGATATTTGGAGTCGACTTGTTCAATTTACTGTGGAAGAGCGCTCAGAATCATCACATATGCCTATTACATGCAAAATACTTAGTAGAAAATACAATAAAGATTGCAATATAAAAAGTAATGAAAATCAACACAAAACCCAAGTAAAATACAATTTTAATAGTGGAAATAGTGCGGACTACAGAAACCAACTGCATAAAATGATTACACAAGAATGGGTTTTTAATATATCTAGCATGATCAAGGACCTTGGTTCAGATATCAACCATATAGTTGATGAATTCAACAATCTTTTACATCAATGTGCTGAATGTTGTAAGAAGCAAACAAAGGGATTTAGATTACAGCAGCCAAAGTGGTTTGACACTGATTGTCGCACTGCCAAATATAAGAAAATTAAATCCTTGAGAGTATTTCGGAGAACCAGGTCTGACAGCAACCTCCAAATATATTTAAGTGCTCGTAATGAATTTAAAACTCTGTGTGACGTCAAACAAAATGAATATCATACTAAGAAATTAAACGAACTTATTGATAGTTCAGCTAATCCAAAATCATTTTGGAAACTTATTAACTCTATATGTGGTCAGAGAAGGACTGTAAATAATTCAATTACTCTACAAGAATGGCAATCCTATTTGAAGAATTATTTTGTTCACATACAGTACCATTGGACGAAAGTGCAGGAATGAACCATTTACAAGGTATTGAATTAGATGAACTGAAAAACTCTATCTTTAACTCTGAAATAACAGAGGAAGAAATTTATAGGGCTGTAAAATCCCTCAAAGGTGGTAAAGCTGGGGGAGAAGATGGAATAATCCAGAATTTTTTATCATTGGAATTGATATGTTTATACACATACTTACTCGACTATTCAACAGACTGTTTGATACAGGTGAATTCCCAGTACTATGGAACCATGCTACTATTGTTACACTGTATAAGAAAGGGGATGTCAATGACCCTGGAAATTATAGGGGAATATCATTACTGGACATATGTGGTAAAATCTATACAAGTGTGCTCACCAGAAGAATTAACTTCTACGTAAATGCATACGAAAAAATTCAGGAGCCACAGTCAGGATTCAGAGAGGGTTATTCAACTACAGACAATGCATTTGTTCTCCAATCCATTATTTCCAAACAGATGTCAAGGCCAGGTGGTCGGCTATACGTGGCATTCGTAGACTTTAAGAAATGTTTTGACTTAATCAGACGTGATAAATTGTGGGCTGCCTGTACTAATAATGGGTTTAGTGGCAAACTGCTGCAGGCTATGTATGGGATGTATAAGTCTGTTAAAGCCCAAGTTAGAACAACTGATGGTTTATCGGAACCATTCAACTGCCCAGTGGGCCTCAAACAAGGCTGTTTGGGGTCGCCAATTTTTTTCGTAATTTTCATAAATGAGCTTGTAAAACTCTACGAAAGTTCATCCACTCATGGAATACAGCTATTTCCAGACACATATGAAGTAAAATGTTTGTTGTTTGCTGATGATTTAGCTTTATCAGCTGACACTGTAGTAGGGCTACAAAGGCAACTAGATACGTTAAAGAATTTCTGTGACGATATGAGTGTTCAGGTCAATAAAGATAAGACTAAAATCATGGTTTTTTTTAAACATGGCGGTTGCCTATCACGTCATGAAAAATGGAATTTTGATGGTACCCCAATTGAAGTTGTTAAAAAATTTTTCTTATGTAGGAACTACATTTAGCTCTAACCTTTCTTTTTCAAAGATGGCAAGTGAACAAGCAACGAAAGGCAAACGTGTACTCATTCACACATTATCGAAACTATATAACTATGGTCAGTTACCTAGACGTGTTTTCTTTAACATTTTTTGACACTAAAATAGCCCAATTTTATTGTATGGTTCAGAAATTTGGGGCGTTCACCGCCAAACCTCAATAGAACTGATACATAACTATGCATGTAAACGATATATGTGTGTAAACAAAAACACTATAAATGCAGCTGTCCTTGGTGACTGCGGAAGACATCCTTTATATATTACAGCTGCAAAGCGAGTTATTCGATACTGGTGCAAAATTGTGAAACTACCTGACAGTAGATTAGTAAAGAAATGTTATAATATGCTATTGTATCTATCAAATAATGGAAAGAAAACTGGGTTACAGATGTTAAAACATTATTATATTCAAATGGTATGGGTTATGTTTGGGACAATCAATATGTGCAAAATGAGCAGCTATTCTTAAATCAGTTTGTAACTAGATTAAGAGATGAATATTTACAAAATTGGCATTCTCTTATAAACGATTCTCTCATAAACTTGTTCTTTATGCCATGTACAAACAAAACTTTTCCCATGAACAGTATCTTGATGTATTAGATATTTTGTAAATTCCGTAGCGTAATGGCACGATTTCGTACGTCTGCACTTGACCTTGAAATTGAACGTGGTCGATACAATGGAGTAGAGAAGCATTTAAGAATATGTAAATTATGTCAAGTTGAGGTAGAAGATGAGTACCATTTCTTATTAAAATGTTCTAGACTTTCAAACATTCGAACACAATTTATTCCTAGAAAGTTTTATGACAAACAATGTATTCAATCATTTGTTATTCTGATGAGTAGCAGAAACCACTCATTAATTAAAAATGTTGCTATGTATATTTATTATGCTCAATTAGAAAGAAAAACGTATACTTGAACAACTTTAGATATATTCTCTGTATAAGAAAGTTTACTGTATTGATTATCACTATATACGCTCTTGTATCACAGTAAGCATTGTATTATATGTATTTATGTCATTTGTTGATCTTGGGCCGCTGGCCATATGTCAATAAACTTTTTGTCATTGTCATTGTCATTGTCATTGTCACTTAGTGTTCAAGACAGTTGTGATTTTAAATATTGATAATAGCTATGTGTGTTTGTTATATTTTGCCAGGCGTGTAAATAGAAAATCATTGATGTGTCATTTTTTTAAATAAGAAAAACATTATCTTAACAAATCGAAGCGTTTGAACGTAAGTTATTACATTAAATAATGGTTATCAATAAAATTGCAATCAGAGAGAGCTACTTATATTGCCGAAATGTATAATTTGTATTAGAAATTAGAATAGTGCACGCACGTGTTCGATTATATCGCGCCGAAGTAACAACGGTCATGGGTACGGAATTATATTGAATTTAATCAATTGAAACATTTTTGAATTATGTTAAGTATAATACTATTTTCTCTGAAATCAATTTTGTGTCTACATGTGTCTTCAGCTGAAGGTTTATGCAAACTTTTATAAAGTTTTGATGTTAAACAAACATGATCTCTGAAAAAAATGTATAAACCGCCTGTGACAGTAAAGCCGTGATAAGCCGTGATAATCACAGCATGGTTTTATAATTTAACCAAACATACTAGAATTAATAATATTGTTTACAAAAATGAATTGTGTCAAATAATTGCCCTTCTTTTTTACATATATGTTTGTTATCCAACACACCATCTTGAAAAAAGTAATTGCAGGGAATTGGAAAAAAAGGCGTCTTTTCTTGATTTTTTTTTGATTTTTTCTTACATAGAGGATATTGAATAAGTGTAGTTTAATACTAAATTTATTGAACGTGTTGAATAAAATCATATTATGCCTCTGGCGAGCGTAATATTGTTTTATTCAACGAGTTCAATAAATTTAGTATTGAATCTACAAGAATATAATATTCTTTTTATCACATACATAAAATAAGAACAGTAAACTGTTAAAATAAGTAATTTTTCAACGACGCGTTTATAGTGTAATGCTAACATTAGCGCGCTTTAACGCTCTGTTTATATATAGCCAAAATGACGTCACGTCAAAGTGTTATACACTAGTGTAATATCGTTTTTATTAAATGGCTTTATTACACTCCTGCGCCGCGGTTTATGTGATAAATAAATTATACTTGTTCATGTCGAAAAATATTATTTAATGATAACGAAATATTTTTTACCTAGATTGAAATTATCAGTGTCATATCCGGTTGGTAATGTGCATAATACGTATTGATGCATGGAGATGTCAATTCTCTTAAAATCGCTAGGCGTGAAAGTTAACATTATGCACTAATACACAAAACATACTGTTTTGAATGTTTGAGCCATTCCTTATATCAGTTTATTGACAAATATGGGTATTGATAATTCTTGTAATCAAGCACATTATTTATCGCCTAAATCTTTTATCACCTGATAAATCTCTTATTAGCATAATAGCGTAGCGCTCTGTGGGTGTAGATACTGGAAAAGGCAATTTTTACATTTCTTTTTGTTTTTAGTTTTTTTTCAACAATCCGTGAATTCCATTTAAAAACATTGTATACACACATTCGCATCCAACAGGTTAAGTATAAGACAAAACACAGTTGTGATTAGGATGATAAATGGGCAACGGTAAAAATATATGTACAAATGAGCCAAAATTGTTTAATTTCAGAGGTTAAAACTGAATATAATTGATTCTTGACAAAGTTACGTCCCCTTTATAAAACTACCTCATTAAATAACTGCTAATGAGTGTATTTTTTATTTAGACTGTATACATATATAAAGTTATATATTAATATATTTAGTGCTTGGAACATAAATAAATACATACATAAAAGGGAAAGGAGTTAAATGAGAAGGTTATTAATAGATATATTTATGGTCACAGGGTTCTACTGACTATTCAAGCAACGTTGACTGTGTTCAATAGTTTTAACAATTTATAAAGTGGTTCTGTTCTGTGACCAGCGTGTAATTATAATGCGGCGGCATAATAAGGGCACGGTTATGGGTAGTGCCGTGATAATTACACACACGTCTCTATAATTAATCAGTTTTATCCGAATGATAAATGATGATTATTTTCTTCTAAAACTAGCTCTGCGTTTAATGGTATTTTTTTTTAGAATTCTACTATTTGTCTTACTACGCTTTGTTATAATCACACAGTTGGGAGAAGTGCCGTGATAATCACACGTACAGTCTTATATACACTCCAAATAACACGAAATATATACCATTTTATTCCAAAATATATTCCACATCTAATGGTATAACTTTTGTGCGAATGCTATGTTTGCCCAAAATGCAGGAATGTATCAAAAAAAGCTCATTTTACTGGAATTTTCATATTGTCATTAGACAATGTTGACCTTGAATGAGCAAGTGCGAACTTGACCCTGGAGGTAGGGATCTGATTGATGCGCATGACACATCGTCTTATTATAACACACATTTGTGCCAAGTTATTTCAGATTCCTTTGATAAATGAAAAAGTTATGGACCGGACACAAAATATACCCTTTAACAGACTATGTTAATATTTGACCTCCAAGTGTGACCTTGACCTTAAAGGTAGGTGACCAATTGTTGCGCATAACACATTGTCTCATTATTGTGAACTATTATGGTAAGTATTTACAAAATCCCTCCAAAGATAAGAAAGTTATAGCCTGGACAGGACATATATGTTTTTCATTGAGACGTCCGACATACTTATCGGTCATATCACTGACTGTTTTAACACTTTATTTAATTCCGGTCATTTCCCAAAAGTATGGTCTTATGGTTATATAGTACCATTATATAAAAAGGGAAATAAGAGGGTACCGAATAACTATAGAGGAATAACATTAATTAGCAATTTTGGTAATTATTTACAAAGGTATTAACAAAACGGGTTGAAAATTGGGCGCGTGATAACAATATACAGTCTGACGCACAATTCGGTTTTCGTTCAGGTGTAAGCACCGTTGATGCAATTTTTGTTTTGCACTCTTTAGTGGAACGAATACTATCCCAAAATTCACGTCTTTATTGTTGTTTTATTGACATTAAAAAAGCCTTCGATTCAATCTATCGTAATGCTCTTTGGTATAAACTTTTTAATCTCGGACTAGATGGTAAATTGATCAGGATTTTTAGAAATATGTACTCTTCGGTGTCTTCCTGTGTTAAGCACTGTAATACTTTGTCAGACTTTTTTGATATTTCTATTGGTCTAAGGCAGGGCCAAAATAATTCACCGATTTTGTTTGCTTTATTTCTGGAAGATCTGGAACAATACTTAAGAAATGATGATAATAATAACGATAAGGGTTTCACTTTTTATGATATATGTATGATTATTTTACTTTTTGCCGACGATATGGTCATATTTGGAAAGTCAATTGAAGAATTGCAATCGAATCTAAATAATTTAAAGCTTTATTGTGATAAATGGGGCCTAGAGGTCAACACAGATAAAACTAAAACAATGGTTTTTAGGAAGAGGGGAAGCATCAGAGAAAACGAAAAATGGTCATACGATAATACTTTATTAGAGACTGTTGATAACTTCAACTATTTGGGTGTAGTCTTTAATTATACGGGGTCTTTTCAACTTCATAATCAGTATGCTATAGGAAAAGCTATGAAAGCCCAAAACGTTTTACTTCGTAATATTAACAAATATGATGTGACCCCTTCCGTTTCACTCCAACTCTTTGATGCATTTGTTTCCTCAACATTAAATTATTCTTGTGCAATATGGGGTTTTACAAAATCTAAGGATATAGAAAGGATTCACTTGAAATTCTGCAAGTCATTGTTAGGCGTAAAACATAGTACATGTACTGCAGCAGTTTATTCGGAGTTAGGCCGATATCCTCTTTATGTTCAAAGATATGTTCAAATAATAAGATTCTGGTTACATATTCTTCATTCAAATAATAATATCTTAAAGTCTGCTTTTTATTCATCAATAAGTCTTCATGATAATGGATATAACTCTTGGGCAGCTAAGGTTCATTCTATTTTAAATGAATATGGATTCACAGATGTATGGCTCAACCCATTGCAATACAGCCCAAAAGAGTTTGTTGAAATATTCAAACGTAGATTAGTTGATTGTTTTATACAAAAGGTAAACGCAGACATTCAGTCTAGTCCACTTTTGGTTAATCTGTATGTACATTTGATTGACAAATTTGAACCTGCATTTTATCTTGATAATTTATTCATTAAATCCTACAGACAAAATTTATCTCGTATTAGATTATCTTCTCATAAATTAAAGATAGAGGCAGAAAGGTATGGTCCTAATAGAAATCCACGTTCTGAAAGAAAATGTGAATTATGTAATCTTCAAGAAATTGAGGATGAATTTCATTTTATTATCATTTGCAATTGTTATACTGCATTACGTAGGGAGTTCATTAAGCCATATTTTTACAGAAGGCCGAGTATGTTTAAATTTTTGCAGCTTTTGAAGTCAAAAAATAAATCCGAATTAATTGGACTTGCTAAATACATCATCTTTGCTACTAAGCGTCGATATGACCTTATTAATATTACCATTTAAAGACTATTTTTACCAGTATGCGCATGATAATTTTGCTCATTAAAAAGCGGCAGTATGGTATTTATCATGTAATTTTAATCGTTGATTCACTACATGTTAAATATATGAACGTCATTTTTGCAACTTTTTAATAAGAGTAATGCCAACTTTGTATTGTTTAAATATGGATTTAAGAACATTCTCCATATATACTTTTGTTTAACAATGTTTGTTCTCAATATGATCGTACCATGACTTATGATTTATGTATTACGTGTTTTGTATTATGACTATGTACAAATATGTATACGTCAATAAATTATATCTATCATATACTCTCAAAAAGACAATGTTGACCTTGAATGAGCAAGTGCGATCTTGACCCTGGAGGTAGGGGTCTGGTTCTTGAGCCTGACACATTGTCTTATTATAACACAAATTTGTGCCAAGTTATTTCAAATTCCTTTGATAAATGACAAAGTTATGGACCGGAAACGAAATATACCCTGTAACAGACTATGTTAATCTTTGACCTCCTAGTGTGACCTTGACCTTGGAGGTAGGTGATCTGTTGTTACAACTGACACATCTTCTCAATATTGTGAGCTATTTGGCAAGTATTTACAAAATCCCTTCAAAGATAAAAAAGTTATGGACCAGACACGACAGCAACAATAATTTCACCCCGGATTTTCCGTATCATCCCAATAACATATTGCGGTGGTCCTGGGCTCTGCTGGGAGTAAGGGAGACCACAGCTTTAAACTCACTGGTGAGGAGGTAATTAAGGGCTTCTCCCCCTCATACTAAAAAGGTCAAATTAAGAAGTTGTACTGTTACAATGTCTTATCAAAATTAAAATAAAGTTTTATCTAGACAATAATTAAATATTTAACAATATTGACTTAAATTAATATCACAACTAGGGTGAGAAAAAATGCAGCCTGACTAAGACTCAATTCAGACACCCTCAGAATACATGTACCATACCTCAGCACTACCAAAAAACCCAGAACCCTTGGAATACCATACTGCAGGTCTACAGCTTAAACATTTTCTCTCATCTTTTCATTGACATAACCCACATTAAATTTGTCTTTTTTCATTGGAACAATTAAGTGACTATTAAAGTGAATTGACCACCATAAGCTTCATATTCAGTAAGATTGTAACAAATTTTATCATGGTCAAGATGGGATGTTAGCTATCCCATGATCCTTGGATCACAAGATCAAGATGTTACAACTCAACAACAGATCACCTCCCTAATGGATAAGATTTCCATTTACTTAATTTACATTTATTCATAATGATAACAAAACTTTTCTTGACGATTTTAAATACATATTATTTGTATTTAATTGGTAGGATTATGTCATGGATCATAACTGTTCACTGTTAAGGGGAGAAAATGTGTAAGTGGCCATATAACTCAGTTGTTAAAGTTATGGTATGGTACTTTGTGGGTCCCGGGTTCAAATCCCGGTCAGGCTGAAAAGGTAAATAACTCAAAAAATAAGAAATGCAGAGTACCGAATCTTGTGCACTGCACTTCTTCTTAATGAGATCTATCATCCTATGAAGTTTCAAGTCCATAGCATTTATACATTAGGAGAAATGGCCCGGACAAAAATAAAGTATGAAAATTAACAAAGGGAAATAACTCAAAAATTAGGAAGTGCAGAGTACCGCTTCTTATGCACTGCACCTTTTCTTAATGAAATCTATCATCCTATGAAGTTTCAAGTCCATAACTTTTATAGTTGAAGAGAAATGGCCCGGACAAAATTAAAGTATGAAAATTTACAAAGGGCAATAACTCAAAAATTAAGAAGTGCAGAGTACTGGTCCTTGTGCACTGCACTTTGGGTTATTGAAAAAAGCATGCATACCAAGTTTGATGTCAATCCGACTTACAAGCTTTAGGGGACGCCGACAACGACACCGCCGTCAAAAAAAAAACCCTATACGTTGCCTCTTCAAGGCGACACAAAAAGGAAAATTATAGTTCTAGTATTACATTTGTGTGATTTGTAAACAAAAAATGTACTGCTGATATAGAAGTTGAATAAAAAACAATTCAACTTCAAATCAATAAATAAAATAAAATGGGCTAAAAAATACAAGATCGCACTTACTTGCAGGTACAACAAGTACTTTGGCTTCAACTGTACAATCTTCATGTTTGAACTCACTGAAGAGTTTGTAAAAGCCCTGTTTAATAAAAAAGTAACAATAATTATCAGACAGGATAAAAAGTATGATGATACAGTCAGCTCCCAATATTACATGGACAAACCTTTTCTCTATTTTTATTATCTTGATCAAAATTTCCAAGTCCAATTTGTTTCCTTCTTTGTCTATATTATATACAATTTGTTTGTTTAACTCAACCTTTTTATTTCTCAGTATCTAAAATTCAAATTTGAACAAACATAACACACAATAATGGTGGTACAATAAACTTTGTAGAAGTTGCGTAAACTAATAGATAGGACAACAAAATAAAAACATCATTTATGGAAGATTCTATACAAACGCATCTTCAAAGAGTGTAAAGATGTAAAAACACTGTTGATGAGAGGTACAACACAAATATGACATAATTTGTCAGTTTCAGGTGAAATTTAAGCCAATTATATCATCTAAACTTTTCACAATCTTAACTTTTTCAACAGTCCCAACAACTTCCAGATAAAGAGAGTTGACTGTTTATTGCTTTTAAATCAATAATAATTTACATCACTTAACTTTGAAGAAATGGTTGATTTTTAAATGTGTTTCTTTATGAGTATTATTTATGATATTTTTTCATTCATTGTTTGTAAAGATAATTGCACCTCTGGTGGACGGCTTTTTCACACACTGATGATTGATCTCATTGTTACAGGTGTTGCAAAGATAAGATGCAATCATTTGTATGTACTAACATTTAAAGTTGTAAAATTTTTCTATACATTTTGTCGAATTTTTAGTCTGTGCCGATGAAAATAAAAGTGCAGAATAAGGATTTATAAATCTTTAGTCTATAATTTGGAGTTCTTTGTAACCATGTCATTTTCTGGGTATTTTCTACTTGGGAGAAAAAAATGAGTTCCTTGCAAGCAATAATTTGTTATAACTGTGTTCCCTATGACCTTATTTTTCTTTATAATGAATAAACAAGAGGGCAATGATAGCCCTGAAGTCGCTCACCTGTATATAGGCCCCCCGGAGTTGGGCCAGTTTAAACCCCAGGGCTTTTATTCAAACAAACTTGGTAGACACCCGTTAGAAGATGTTTCATGCTAAACATCTAAGGTCTAGCTCGTTGGGTTTTTTAAAAGAAGATGTTTTAAGTTTTTTCTTTACATATATATTTAAAAACAACGACACCCCTGGGACAGGGCCAGTTTTGACCCCAGGGCTTTTATTTGAACAATCTTTGTAGACACTTACTAGAAGATGTTTCATGCTTAATATCTAAACTCTAGCTATTCGGTTTTTTTCGAAGAAGATTTTTAAGTTTTTGCTATACACATTTAAGGAAAATCATTGTCCCCCGGGGCGGGGCCAATTTTGACCCCAGGGCTCTTATTTGAACAAACTTGGTAGACATATATTAGAACATGTTTCATGCTAAATATCTTAGCTCTAGCTCTTTTGGTTCTTTAAAAGAAGATTTTTTTAAGTTTTTACTAAATGTATATAGGGAAAATCAATGACCCCCTGGGGCGGGGCCAATTTTGACCCCAGGGCTTTTATTTGAACAAACTTGGTAGACACCCATTAGAAAATGTTTCATGCTAAATATCTTAGCTCTAGCTCTTTGGGTTCTTTAAAAGAAGATTTTTTAAGTTTTACTATATGCATATAGGGAAAATCAATGACCACCTGGGGCGGGGCCAATTTTAACCCAAGGGCTTTTATTTGAACAAACTTGGTAGACACTTACCAGAAAATGTTTCATGCCAAAAATCTAAGCTCTAGCTCTTTGGGTTTTTTAGAAGAAGATATTTTAAGTTTTTTCTTTTGGTTGCCATGGCAACCAGAGTTCTGCATGGAATTAAATTCTTTGAACAGTTTTCAAAGGTGACCACCAAAGGAACATTCCTGTGAAGTTTGGATGACATTGGCTTAGTGGTTTATGAGGAGATGTCATTTAAATTAAAAGTTTACGGATGATAAACGGACGACGGACGGACGCCGGACGAAAAGCGATCACAAAAGCTCAGCCTGTCACAAAGTGACAGGTGAGCTAAAAATTGGCTGAATTTTGGCCAAAAATAATTGCTCCACACTGGACACTCAAGTGATTATAATTTTTTGTTCATTGGCAGGGTTAAATTTGATGATTTTTTCTTCACAATGTTTATATCATTGGCCTGATATCCAATTTCAAAGGTCAGTCTTCTATTTTTTGGAACAACCAGTTACTTCAAGATCAAACAACAATTTTTCATACAATCAGATAAATCTTTCTTATTCTATGTTCTAATACTAGCAACAATCAGTATTTATAAAACATGCTAAGGAATTATTTGATACAACTTACTGGCACCATTATACACAAATCCGCAGTTAGGGCTTCCAGTTGAGTAAATATTTCTATAACTGAGACTTATTTGGAAAATTACCACTAAAGCGTATATAAAAAAAATATCTTTTTTTTTTTTGAGTGGATTATCTTATTGATTTCCTTTTGCTTTGCCACATGTGAAACTATCACACATGATGCTCACTTTAAGAAATCACTTGATTTCACACATACACAAAACTAGAAATGTGTCCATAGGACACGGGTGCCTCCACCGGGCCACTGTTCTGTCAATCTTATGACTCTAGGTCAAATATTTTTTGAAAACTAAAGATCTTTTACTAAGTAAAGGGCAAGAACTTTACAAATACTGAATAAATGCACAAGCAAACCCCAAGGTGCATAAGTACACATGCTGACCAACATTCTTGTGAACTTTCAGGCCTACAAGTGAAATACTTTTTGAGCTATGCATGAACAAGTTGAAAATTGTAAATTTATACTACTGTAAGTCAAGGGCAATAACTCTAACAAAACTGGAAAAAAATCCACATGCAAAGTCCCAGGTTCATAGCTTCACAGTGATGTGAATCATTATTCCTGTAATTTAGTGATGTTGATCATTATTCCGGTAAAGTTAGTTGATTCTAACTCAAGCCTTCAAGGAACAAATAACAACATAATGAAACGGTTTTTACTAAGTCAAGGGAAATAAGTTTTTTAACTCTAAAAATACTGGATAAATCGACAAGCAAAACCCTAGGGGCAAAACTAAATATGCTAAGCAACCTTCCTGTAAGATTTAATGACTCTATGTCAAATCCTTTTTGAGTTACATGCGACAAGTTGAAAATTGCAAAATTTTCTAAGTCAAGGGCAATAACTCTGAAAATACTAAATAAATCCACACAAAATACCCAGGTGCACAACTACACATGCTGATTAATGTTCCTGTAAAGTTTCATGACTCTATGATAAATCCTTTTTGAGTTACATGCGACATAAGTTGAAAATTGCAAAATTTTACTAAGTCAAGGGCAATAACTCTAAAAATACTAAAATATCCAGACAAAATTAACCAGGTGCACAACTACACACGGTGATCAACATTCCTATGAAGTTTAATGACTCTAGGTCAAACACTTTTTGAGTAACAAGCAACAAAAAAGAGAACAGACGGAAGGACGGACGGACAGATGGACGGACGGACAAGGGTAAATCTAAATGCCCGCCACTAAAGTGGTGGCACAAAAACAACAAATATACTCTATGTATTCGGTGTACTTACGAATGAGGAAGAGGGTGTATGCATCAAAGTGAGGACAGTGAGTAACACAAATGAGGACTTCATTACTTGATAAACTTACAAATGAGGACTTCATTACTTGATAAACTTGCCGATAAAGCTCGTTACACAATGTACACACTGTAATGTTACAATTGAAAACTCCAATGTCATTTGTACGAAACAAATGATTAAATGCATTTTTTTGAAGACTGTTAGCGATTACGTACGGTGGCACAAAGGGGACATGTGTGTGTTTTTATTTATCTCGTGCGCACTAAGTATCTCGTGGCCACGACTTAGCTATATCGTAGCCACGATTAAGTAACACGTGGCCACGACAAAGTATCTCGTGGCCGCGACAAAGTATCGTGTGGCCACGACTTAGTTATCTCGTGGCAACGACTTAGTAACTCGTGACCACGACAAAGTATCGTGTGGCCACGACTTAGCTATCTCGTGGCCATGACTTAGTAACGCTTCTTAGCAACGATATAGTATATTGTGGCCACGAGATAAATAAAATACATTTGTGCCACCGTAATTACGAGAGTAGTACGAATTTAAATAAAAAATCTATAAATCATAATACATATAATAAGTTTTAATGATTGCCGAGCTGTTACTTTCGCACGCATCAGAGGGCACAATTTTATACACAAATTTCAGAAATGTTTCCCCCAGCCCCCTCCAGTAATTAGCTAAAATTAATCTTAAATATTACAAAAAAACATCATAAAAGAACGTGCACCCCACTTAAAAATTTCTTTGACCTGTCCTGCTCGGTAAATTGTTTACATTAATTTTACTGATTTTATTGATATGATATTATGAACATCGAAATGCACATAAAGATATATAAATTTAATAAAGATCGCCATTTTCAGATGCATAATGGTTTATGATCTCTTTGTATCCTCATATACTGTATATACGCGTTTATTCGACTTGGAGAAGCAGATGCATTCTATAAGAAGTCAGTCGAAGTAGCGGGGGTTGTGTGGTGTAATCAATGTATCACCGTTTGCTGTTTAAGTATAACAGTGCGTATCATTCAGTATAGACCGGGTACGGCTCTGGACGAAACATGCTCATTTCACATTGAATTAATCAAGTGTACACTGTGCATTTGATTAATTCAATTATTTCGACAAAAAATGATCAATGATTTGCAATTTACAATTGATAAAGTTTTATATATGCATATAACAATGTATTATATTAGAATGTTTACTGCAGGTATATCATATGCATGAATGTTTTCAAGTTACACACGATTACGCAATTATGCTTATGTGTTATAGTATAATGTTAACAATATATGCTTGTTAACATTATCATAAAACATTTAAGTTCAAATTACATGATTTAAGAACCGTCTGTTTTTTTGGCCACATACCTTTTCTCGTATTTAACAATTTCCTTTATACATACGAACCAACAAATCGTTTGTGACCCCACGGTATTACCTTTTGGCTGAGTCTATTCATTAAGTTTAGCAGATAGTCAGCTGATAAAAATAAGGTAAACGTTAGTATAAAAAAGTTTATAATCAGATGTTCTTTATGGTTTCGCTCCATAACGCCGTGGTTATTACCTTGGAGATCTTGGGTAAGATGGTTTGAGAGTCTGAGAACCCTTGTGAATTCCTTTTTGTTATTAGCGCATGTCAAATATTTGGTTTACTTTTTTGTTGATATTTTTCACATTTTTGTTTTAATTTGCATTTTCCACTTATATTTAAATGTATTCATGAAAAACACTAGGTGCTTGAAGTGTCGCACATGAATCTCTTTGATCATGTGTTACGGCTTATTATTGATCGTACTTAATATTTATATGGCTTGTCGTTAGGACAGATTCCAAGGCACGGGGAAGAAGCAGCGCTTTATTTGATTTTTCCACACACAAAACTGACTGGTTTAAGTAAAAGCACACCACTCGTCACGTTAGATGTATTTTTGCATTATGTTCTGTTAGCATAATCATAAAATGTTGCTTTCCAAACATTTGTTAATACGCAAATTTAACATTATTACAGTCTCACTATCATTTTGACATGTACTTATTGTATTATTACATAAACATTTAACCATCGCCATGACGAATCTCAATTAAAGGATTTATACCTCTTACGTTAAGAGACCATATTGGCATGGTGCTTACAGACACAGAGATGACATATATCATAGTGACGCAGCTGATATAATTACTGGACATTCTGGGTTTGATGATCAAGAATTGTGTGTCATTAAGTAGTCAGAAAGGCGATATGAGAGATTTCAAAATAACTTAGCACAAATGTTCACACAATCAAGGCGAGATCCTTGTCCGTGCGTTAAAGTGAATGTCACACTTAGAGGTTATAGGTCATCATGTTCTGCATATTTTCATATAATGAACAAATGGTCCTTTCCCGTAAGTTTGTTGTTCAGGAACAATGTTCACCATATCATGACGATGTGTCACACCCGAGACCAAGACCAGTAGGATTAACTATCACATTGTGTTACATAGTGTACAAACAACCAGAAGTAAGTCATTAATTGATGGATTTTGAAAGTACTTGACCAAATATTCACTTCATCAAGATATGTTGCGCGCCTGGTCCGAAGCTCAAAGGTGAAGGTCACACTCAAAGGGTAGATTTCATCTGGTCCTGCATAATTGTCCATATAGTTCAAGAGATGGCAGGGTTTTAATGCAACTTACTGTATCACCAAAACAAACATTACCATTGTAAAACATATTGTTTGTAGTTTCTAAAAAACGATTTCTTTAGTTACCCAGCCCGGGCAAAAGAACAAAAATTCAAGATGGCCACCAACATGGCCGCCATAAATTACAAAATACCGTATCATTTTTGTTTCTTGAATTTTTACTTTAAGACTTTGTACAAAATAGTTTTAATTGCACAATATCAGATACAATATGGTAAAATTATGATTCAATCAAGGAAAAATGACAATAATATGGCAAACTTTAAAATTATCACCATTAATTTACCATAAAAGTAGTGAAAAATAACATTTTTTGACAATTTGATGACTTTCGTTTTTCCGTGTTAACACAATATTAATGAAAATGCATTTAAATTGTGTGTACTTTATCAATTTAACACGGCTAAACAAGTTAAGCATAAAAAATCATTATCTGTGCATTTATGCCGTAAAAGTAGAGTTTCAAAAGTGGGTGGGGTAAAATTACCGAAAATAATATTAAAAATTACAATGTTTAAAACCTTGACTTTACTTTGTTATTTAAGTTTAATGTAAAGGAAATTGTGTTTTAATTGTATGTTCTTTATCATTTGAACATTTTTTAAAAAGTTAAACATAAAAAATATTACCTGCACATTTAACACAGAAGAGTAGATCTTAAAAAGTGGGTGGGGTAAAATAACCGAGAAAGAAAGAGAAAAAAAAAGAAGAAGAAAAAAACGTTCAAAATTATTAAGCTTCTAAAACTTGACTTTACTTTACTATTTTAGTTCATTGATCACGTAATTTTGTGATAAGAAATATAAAATTTGTATTACGTTTAAGAAGAAAGAAACATCATATATTCGCAATCTATAAAATTATCACAATCAATTTGCAAACAAATAAACGGTACCAAAACATATTTTTTTAGATTTTGCTGTCTTTCGAAATTTCTATTTGACACAAAGTAGAATGAAATTATGTCACAGTTGTCTGTCTTTTATCAGTGGATTATAGTTTGACAAGTTATTAAAAGTTATCATATATCTTAGAAGAGTACAGTTTTAAAACTTGGTGGGGAAAAATAACACCCAAAACATTAATTATAATGTTTATCAACCTGCTATTTTGTTCTATAATATCTGTTAAACAATTATGTGATGATAGCATGTAATATGTTTTCAAAACATAAGTATTGTATAGAGAAATACTCTTTTGAAAAGACTTTTTTATAATGTTCTTCCAGTAAATATTGTAAAATGGATATTCGATCTCACCTCATTTTGATATAAATATTTGTTTTGGTTGACACATCATCATTATAAATTTGACTACAATACTATCTAACATGAAAGAAAAGAGAAGTGATTATTGTCATTGATGTAAGGAGTATTCATTTATGAATTGTTGGGCCAATATCATACTGAATAAAATCACAGTCATAGAAAATTGCAATAGTTAAAAGCAAGAGGTGTTTAAGCCTTAATGAGCATATTAATTAAACTTAAAATATGATTTAAATACATATAAATATAAAGTATAGATGTATTTATACATGATGCACAAAAGAAAACAGTCAATTTTAATACTTAAAATAAAGACAGCATTGTATGCCGCTCCCCTACACAAATTTGTGGTGAGGAATAGTAATGTGTACAGTGCCGCCCCTCCTTCCATAATCCATACTTTGCGTGGGGTCCATACCTTTGTCATTTATGGACAAATTAAATTTTGCATGAATTGTGCACTGATAGTCACGCCAAGTCAATAATTCTATCATTCCTAGACAAATTTTTGAAATAACTTTATTAAAATGTTTTTGGACATTATATCGATGTGTCACATTCAAAAATCAAATATCTAGCTTTTAAACGCAAGGTCCCACTTGTACTGCCATATTCATTATATGATTTATAGATGACTGTGTCCTTCCCACGACATTGTCATTCGTGGATGAATTCTAACAACTATGCATACATTTTTTTATAATTAATCTGATGTGTCTCAAGCTTAAGGTATTGCTCAAAGTCACCTCTAATTTTTCATTTTCATGTATTGATACTCTTGTCTGGTCTACATTTCTGATTTGAATAGATGTATTGCCGACATGTTTCGCAAGAATGTGTTTGTTTGTTTGGGTTTTACGTCTCACTGACACAGTATAGGTCATATGGATATGTTCCAGCTTTACTGATGGAGAAAGACCTCAGTTGCTCTTTCGTGCATTATTTTAGGCGAGAAGAACCACCGACCTTCCGTAAGCTAGCTGGATAGCTTCCTCTCATTAAAGAATCCAAAGTCCCTGTCGGATTCGAACCCACAGCGGTGTGGGGCAAGTGGTTTGAAGTCAACAACCTTAACCACTTGGCCACAGATTCTCAAGAAATAATCTAGCCTCAGGCTCGAAGGTTAAGGTAATTATTGTCAATTGAAAGATTTTGCAAATATTATGCGTAAACTTGCTGCTTATTAAATGGATATTATTTAGACCGCCTCCGTGGTCGAGGGGTTAGAGTCGACGACTTCTAATCCAGTTACCTCTCTGGCGTGGGTTCGATCCCCGGGAGATGCTTTGGTAGTTTAGCGCGGAGGAAGGTAGTCTAGTACTGGTGTAACTCTCCAGGAACGATGGTTAGGAAACTACCCGCCTATATGACTGAAATACTGTTGGATAAAGGCATAAAATGAAACAAACAAACAAACAAATGGATATTAAGCAAACTAGATTCAGTTGTTTTTCTAAAATGTCAAGGTCACAAATGAATGTCAAAAAATAAAAGTTATGTCCAGTCCATATACTCTCCACTTATTTTACAGATTTTTAAATAGTTTCGCTTAACTTAATGCAGAACATTAAAACATTTTATCATTGTGAAAAAGTTTGATCATAAAGGTCGAGTTAAAACTTGTCTTCTTAAGTTGCCACAAAAGTTCAGTCTGTTTGTTTGATTGGGCTTTACGTCACATCGACACAGTATAGGTCATTTGGCGACGTTCCAGCTTTACTGGTGGAGGAAGACCTCAGGTGCCCTTCCGTGCATTATTTCAGACACAAACGGACACCTGAGTAGAAACACCGACGTTCCATAAGCTAGCTGGATAACTTCCTCACATGAAAGAATCCAAAGTCCCTGTCAGGATTCGAACCCACAGCAGTGTGGGACAAGTGGTTTGAAGTCAACGACGTTAACCACTCGGCCACGGACGCCCGATGTCACTCAGTCCAAGAATAATATGATTGATGAATAAACACTTACAAAGCATAATTATGTGGCAAATTAAGAATACCAGTTTGTCAGCAGGAATAGTAAAAGTAACGCTTGTATATCAAAATAGTACTTTGACGGTTTTGCCTGGTTAGATTAGTGTCATACATTTATAGATGCATTTTATATAACTTTACGCACGAGTACAGGAAAGTTTTTGTTGGGAGAACATCAGATTAGTAATCAAGGTGCCGGGTGCTTGATCCTTTGATGAAGTACATTTCTCTTTGAAAAATCATGTAAAATAAGCAAGGGTCACTTGCTGCGAAATTTACTAATTAATTATCAAGGAAATCCATTAAGGTGGATCGAAAGCCGAAATAAGACCCAAACATTTGTTATAGAACGCCCAATTTCTGTTTCATCCATTGTTTTCTTATTAGGACACACATATTCTATTACATTTTTGGACCATACACCACTTTTCACATTGAAAATCCCATGATGACCTCCATATTTACACATCTTGGGATGTTTCAAAATTCAAATTTTACTATTTTATGTTAAATTTTTAATCATCCTTGAGCCGGCGCTAGGGGGTGTGGACGGTAGTTTGCACTTCCAATACCATCCATGAACAGGCTCAATCAAACCAAGTCTGCCACATTTTCAATTTTACCGTTTATTGGAGGTTCTTAAGGGATTGTATTTCTCCTTATTAACACCTGTTACTTATGCCAGACTAGCATTGTCTAGAAAAATATAGCAAATTTATCAAATAGAATGAAAAACGGAAAGCTTTAAGAAAACACAATATGGCTCATTTACACTCAGTTCGATAGTGCCTATTCATGGACGGCAGTGGTATATGCAAGCTTCCATCAACTTCCTCTAGCACAGGCTTAAGCAAAATTCAATTTTTATACAAAAAGTTGTGAATTTATAATAGTGAATTTTTTTTTTTTTAACATCCATAGATAAGTTCCTAAGACAGTAATCAAGGGATCTACAATGTAACAATAATATTGCACCACTCCATGAATCTCCAGTAAAATAATGTGTGTAACCTAAATATTAAAATTGTGTTGTACTAAATAATTAAAATTTTTGAATAAGGGCTAAGAAGTCTTCATATCAGAGAAAAGTCACCAATCCTTAATCAGGCAACATATCCTTGGGGTGATATTTAGTATTCACGAAGGAATACTAGAATCACCATACAGTAATAAAGTCAAATTTCATAATTTCAAGATATTTGTATTTCTGTGACAAGTTTTCTAAATGTTAATTGATAGTTTAAACATTTTTTCACTATTTGGATGTTTTGTGTGCAGTACTATTCACTACTTTTACTGAACTTATTCATTAATGATTGCTTATTTTATAAATGACAACACCTCTTCGTGTTTATATCAAATTTCTCAACTACACTCTCACAAAATGCATTACACATACATTATGGTTCTTGACTGATATATTAGTGTGTCTTTTGTTTGTTTAGTTCGGATAGTTTTGATAGTTCAGGTGATTGGCCAATGACTAACGTTTTGGATACTATAAAACTACATAAAAAAATTACCGCCTCCGTGGTCGAGTCGATGACTTCTAATCCAGTTACCTCTCTGGCGTGGGTTCGATCCCCGGGAGATACTTTGGTAGTTTAGCGTAAAGGTAGTCTAGTACTGGTGTAACTCTCCAGGAATGATGGTAAGGAATTTAATCGCCTATATGACTGAAATACTGTTGGGAAAAGGCGTAAAATGAAACAAACAAACACCAAAATTTAAAATCATTTGAGAAAGGAAGATAAAAGCTTTTCTGAGACACAATTGGCCTTTAAGGAAAAGAGAATCAATTACAGGTGTTATAAACATGTATCAATAATATCAAAATTACATATTTTTGTAGAAAGAACACAATAAAACTGTTTCTTCCCGTAAGAGTATGTTGACTCAGTATCATGATGTCTTCAGGTTTAAGTTCAATTTTATCCCACACACTTTTAGTGCTATTCTTCTGAGAAACATGCCTAGCGACAATTTCAATTACTAGTTAATCACACTTATTATCTATTTCTTGTTACAAAGATGAAACGAAAGTAACTAATGTATGTTGTTTTTTTATACATTTTCGTGTTAATTAATTATGATACCATGAAACGATGTTGTTGTTTTTTTCTTAATTGATTAAAGAATTAATATACTGAAATTTGAAAATACTTCTGTTTGGTATACAGCCTCTTTTTAAATATAAAATAAACAGCTTTTGAGTACACACATACAAGATTTAATAAGTTTTTACTTCATACACTATAGATAAACACAGTACAAGTATACAAAGCGTCATTAAAACTGGCATTTTTATAAGGACCAAATGAACTTGACCAGCAATAGGGAGTGCAGCTTTCCAAAAAGAAAATAATCTGTCATTCCAAATCTGCAATAAAAGGGTTATGCGAAAAGACGACTATGCTAGGTACATCGTAAACACAATGTTTTGATAAAAATTGTCAAAATATGGCAAAACATGACTATTAAACATTAAAAGTAAAAGCATATTCCATTAGCATTTTAATTTTGAAAGTGTTATGTCGGTCATTTAACCCTACCCATTTTTTAAACTTTCTTTCTGGGATATATTCTCTTGTAATTATTTCTATGCAAAACTAATGCAGTTTATAATCAGCTAAAACAACTGTAGCATTTGTGTCAAAAAGATATACCAAAAGACTACAAAATGTCAAAACTGTGTGTTTTTTTTACCTTCTTAATTTTTGGTGAATTGTGATAATCTTAAAGTTGCTATGACATGATGTTTCTTTTTTTCTTAAATATAATACATATTTATAAATTTCAACACAGAATTTAAATAATATATGGTTAGTGCACTAAAATCATGAAATAAGGGCAAGTTTTAGGAGCTTCTTAAGTTTGAACGTTTTTTGGGGGATTATTTTACCCCACCCACTTTTTAAACTCTACTATTCTGTGATAAATGCTCTGGTAAAAAGAAATCTTTTTTTTTGTTATCAGTAAATGTTCAAATGATAAAGAACACACAGCTAAAATACAATTTTCTTAACATTAAACTAAAATTATAGAGTAAAGACCTGTTTTGGGAACATTGTAAATTTTAAAAAAAATGGTAATTTTACCCCACCCACTTTTGAAACTCTACTCTTACAGCATAAATGCACAGGTAATAAATTTTTTATGCTTAACTTGTCTAGCTATGTTAAATTGATAAAGTACACACAATTTAAATGCATTTTCATTTATATTGTGTTAATACAGAAAAACGAAAGTCATCAAATTGTCAAAAAGTGTTATTTTTCACCACTATTTTGGTAAATTAATAGTGATAATTTTAAAATTTGCCAAATAATTGTCATTTTTCCTTGATTGAATTATAAATTTACCATACTTTACCTGATATTGTGCAATTAAAACTATTTTGTTCAAAATCTTAAAGTAAAAATTCAAGAAACAAAAATTATATGGCATTTTGTAATTTATGGCGGCCATATTGGTGGCCATCTTGAATTTTTGTACTTTTGCCCGGGCTGGGTAACTTAAGAAATCACTTTTTAGAAACTACACACACTATGCTTTACAATGACAATGTTTGTTTTGGTGATACAGTAAGTTGCAATAAAACCCTGCCATCTCTTGGACTAATAGTGTATTGATGGTCGTATATGGTTGATAACTGGGTCATTCACAGGGGGGGGGGGTCAAAATGTCACACATGTTCACAAAATCGAGACGTGGTGCGCAAGATCCATTTTCGTTGGTGAAAGGTCAAGGCCACACAGAATATATCATCATGTTCTGCATATTTTCCAAAAAGTGATTAGATGCTCGTGTTCGTGCAAAACGTTTGATATTCGTAAATTCTAAATGACCCTTCACAAATATTCATATACAGATGATTGTGTCGAGCCCAAGTTCAGGGTCATAACGAGTGTAAAGACTGCCATATCCTATGTAAGTAATTCATGGATGATTTTAAAATTATTCGGCAGACCTACATGATCCGGTGGCGACGCGGTAACGCGTCCGCCTACCACTCCAGAGTTCGATTCATGAATGAGAGAATGATTTGGTTTTCCAATTGTAATGTACCCTACACTCAATATACGGTAATTTCATGTTGTGGCAGGGAATGCTTTTAATTATAAACCAACACTGCAGCAAACAAGCAAGGACAATGCCATTCCATATTATCACTAGACAGGACAACGTCATACGGTCTCGTCTCTTGCCAAATCAAACTCGTATGAATTTCTATATCCAACACATGGTAGCAGGAAATCGTATTTCAATTCATTTCAGTCTGAGATCCACTTTTTAAAAATCCAATTTGGCCGCCGATATCCAAGATGGCCGCCATATATTAAATTTTCAGAATATTTGGTTATCTCAGCTGTAGTCATAATTAAAACTGTATGAAATAGCACCAATTCATTAAATTACACATCAATCTATATTCAAATCTCCAATCCGGGTTGTGCAAATCCAAGATGGCCGCCAAATTCCAAGATGGCTGCCATAATTATATTAAATTTTTTAGAATATTTAAGTTTTACAGCTGTAGTCATTACAGATCAGTACGAAATAGCACCACTTTAATATATTACACATTTATATATATTCAAGCCTTGGATCTAAGTTGTGCATATCTAAGATGGCTGCCAAAATCCAAGATGACCACCATATTAAAATTTTGAGAATGTTATAGTTTATCAGCTGAAATAACACCAATTTATAATTATTGTATTACATAACTACATATTTATTTATATTTGAGCTTTGGATCTACGTTTTGCAAATCCAATATGGCTGCCAAAATCCAAGATGAGCACCATATAAAACTTATCAGATTATTTTAGTTTACCAGCTGTAATCATTTTCAAATTAGTATAAAATAGCACAAGAACATCATATTATACTTTTTTTTAACATATTAGCATAAATATAATCCATTTAATATATCAACATGGGTGTCAAAGTTAAATATGGCCGCATAACTTAACATAATTATGAAACTGTCACAGATTTATTTTTTTAAAAGCATTTTACTTGGTTTAAGAACACAATAAAAGAAACAAAAAATGAGGGCTAAACCATCTCATAACTTCATTACCTGCCCTTGAATAAGAATCTCTTTCCTAATTTTAGATAATTTCAAGGGCAGTTAACTTACAATCAAACTAAGCTGAGCCTTATTCCAATGATGTCATATGTAGCTGACCTCCTATTGGGTCATTGTGAAAAGTCAAAGTCAAAAAATGGTATATAACCTTTTGTATATTCTTACCAACAACTATGCAATTTTCCCTAAAAAAAAATCATAATAATAATTTCATAGGATTCTAGGCTATGGAATTTGCATTTGAGTAAAACGTAACCCAAAATTATCTGTTTTTATTCATTATATTATTCATTATATTATATAAGTGACAAGCTACAATGATTTGCAGCAAACAGTAAAAAATCTCATGAATTAAGCTAAATGCGGCATGATTTCACTATTTCTTGTGTACAGTACTTTTTTGACAGTTGCGAAAAAAATAGACAAACAAAAATTATCCAATCTATGTAAACAACAACGTTATTTAGATTTATAATTTGCTAAAGCTGTTCAATTGTTGTTTTTTTTTAATAAAAAACAACAACAAAAAATTAAATTAAAAAGGAACCATCTGTAATATCAGGAAAGACATATGCTCATGAAAGGCTTTATCTGGCATTAAAATATAAAAGGAAGAAATAAACAAGAAATTTAAGAGCGTTGCCCCTGGACTGCAGCCCCGAAATTTGCAGTATTCAGAAAGTTAGTCGTTCAATTTTACAAATGGAATCTCATATCAAAATTATCAAATATAAAGAGCTGTGAAGTCTAAACTTGATCTCATATTAAATCATGAATGACTAATGTTGATAATGCCAAACACTAAGTTTGATTACCGAAAAACCCAAGATATTTTTTTGTTCAATATAATTCTGATTTTCTAATTTATTCACAAGACCTTGCCAAAATGATGCCATAATAAGACACAAAATATGCTGCTTAAATTACTTATGAAAAAAAATTCGCAGCTGCAGTTAAACGGTCACAAGGATGCTGCAAACTACATTTATTAAAAAGAATTTACAGGAGAAGAAACCCATACGTCTTCCGACACTTACTAATACAGTTGACACTGAACATTTGGTTGGAATAAGCTAAGGAATTGTGTGCACTTGAATATATAATACAATAGTAGATTTTTTCACCCTTTTCATGCTTAGCGCGAGGACCTATTTAAAGCCCTCATCCTATGGGCTCAGGATTTCACTTCTGCAGATGTGGATGCACAATAACATGTAATAGAGTCATTCTTGTATTAAAGGGTATGACTGTTTCGGTGATTCTACGATATGTTGTTTTCCGCATAAAGAAACTGGTTTCTTATTGATTTTAACTCTCTTACAGTGTGTACTGTTTTAATAATAAGGTAACAGGGGGCCATCGTTAAAATCAGCGGTTAGCATGGTGTAAAAACATGCACATAAAAAAGAGCTATCAGTAAGACGTCAAAGACTGCTCGACTGTTCTCAATGCTTGGTAGCTAAACAAGAACCTAGATAAATAAGAATTCTCTATATTTAAAAAGGGCCATATTTCTGTCAAAATCCATTTTAGAGTTATTGGCATTTAATAGTGACCTTCTATTATGCTCATAAATAAGTGTATTAGGTTTCAAATGTTTCAAAAAACGAGATATCCCCAGGCAGCATGAAGATGAAATACAGCGAAGCCGTGACAATGGGGAAACAACAATACAAGAAAATTCATGTACCACAAGAGAGCAACATACAACACCAGAATGGAAAAAACACATTACACCTAGAGAAAACTATACAGGAACTGATCAAATGCCTACAGAATCTAAAAAGAACAGACGATTCATTCGAATCACAAACAAGAGAAAATGGAAGAAAAACAAGAAAATAAAGAAAGACATAGAAAGGGGTAAGAACACTGTAATAAATCTTTCTAATAAACAGCTCAATAACACTGAATATCGATTACTTGGTAAAGGTTTAAAATAGTGAGGGAAATGAAAACAATAGTACCAATAATTATGACATTAACAGTAAGAAGAAAAACAACTCTACTTTTATTCCCCCATCTGGCAGAGATTCCAATCTTGATTTTTATATTGAAGCAATAACAAATGAAATTCTGTCGGACAGTTAACACAATAGTTATAAAACAAATATATCACCAGAAGAGTTAAAAGCCTTGCAAACCCTACAAAAAGATGAAAATATCATTATAAGAAAAGCTGATAAAAGTTCGGTTATTGTTGTTATGAACCGTACTGACTACATTAGAGAAATTCACCGACAGCTTGAAAACGACCAATATTATAAGAAACTTGAAAATAATCAAACTGAACAATTTAAAAAAGAAATCTATGAGGAAATGTATCAAATGGATAATATAAGTTACTCTATTAAAGAATCTTTGGTTCCTGATAGTGACAATAGAGTTCCAGCTTTTTATATTTTACCTTAAATCCATAAACAATTCAATTCTGATCTACCACTCGGTTACCCTGGAAGACCAATAGTATCTGGGTGCGGTTCATTAACTGAAAACATATCATCGTATGTCGATAATATACTCAAACCACACATGGAATCATTACCCTCATATGTCTAGGATACTACAGATTTTATCAGAAAAATACAAAACATAACAAATATTTCAACAGAATCATTCTTAGTAACAATGGATGTATCATCTTTATACAGTAATATACCACATAATGATGGAATCAAAGCATGTCAGTACTACCTTAATCAGAGAACAGGACAACAACATTCAGTTAAAGACATTTTACATCTTATTGAAATAGTGCTTACAAAAAACAACTTCCAGTTTGGTGATGATAACTATATACAAAATTTAGGAACAGCTATGGGAACTAAAATGGCACCATCTTATGCTTCATTATTTATGGGAAAATTTGAAATGGACTTTTTAAATACATGTGAAAGAAAACCCTCAATATGGCTGCGATTTCTTGATGATATTTTTTTCATTTGGGACCACAGTAAAGAGGAGCTTATTACATTTTTTAATGAAATTAACAACTATCACAACACTATTAAATTTACTTATAACTACTCAAAAACAAATGCAACATTTCTAGACGTAAATTTGGAAAAGAAAGATAACTGTGAAATTGAAACTAGTGTCCATGAAAAAATAACAAATGCCCATCAATATATTGAATTTTCTTCATGCCATCCTTTGTCATGTAAAAAAGGTATTCCATTTAGCCAGGCTAAACGATACAGACGAATTACATCAAATAACAACATATATGAAAAAGACTGTGACAAACTACGAGGTTATTTCCGTGCCAGAAACTATCCAGAAAATATCATTACAGACACAATTACCAGAGCATCAACTTTATCGAGGGAGGATACATTAAAATTAAAAGACAAATCAGAAGAACGTGAAAATATTATCCCCTTTGTGTGTACATATAATCCATCTTTACCTAATATAGGTAAAATAATTAACCAATATTGGAACCTATTGAAATTTTCTCCAAATGAAAGTGTACGTAAATTATACAAATACAAACCAATTGTTGCTTATAAGAGACCGAGAAATTTACAAGACAATTTAGTTCATACTCATTTAAATGCCAAACTCATGGTTGGTTCAGTATCTAAATGCTGTCGACCTCGTTGTACTCATTGTAATAATATTGTTGAAACTAATAATTTTTCAAGTACTACTATACCTAAAGAATTTGCTATAAAACGTGATTTTTCATGTATATCTTCAGATGTCATTTCTCTTATAACTTGTAAAAAATGTAAAAAACAGTATGTTGGTCAAACTCAGCAAAAATGTAGTCAAAGAATGAATAGCCACAAATTTGATATTAAACACTTTCCTGACACTATTACCAATTTATCTGAACATTTTAATTCTGAAGGGCATTCTATCAAAGATTTTTCATTTATGCCAATTGATAAAGTAAAGAATAATTGGCAAAGATTATTAAAAGAAACTTCATGGATGTATAAGCTAGGTACAATTATTCCTGGTGGCATGAATTCTAAAATACTTTATTAATTTTGTAGATTATAATTCTTCATTTTAATATTTTTTTTTTATATATAAAAAATTGTACATATATTTTCTATTTTTTGCTTAATATGACTTAAAACTAATTTCATGTCAATATGTAGTTTATGCTGGTTTTCTTATTTTACATTGCTTTTTACTGCATCTCCACCAGTGTTTTGTATCTTTTATAAAGATCCTACATATAACATTTATACGCCAAATTATGTATTACATTTTGACGTCGTTGTCCTTGACGTCATATGACGTTGACGTCATTTCCTGTAAACAAAGTATACCTGATGAAGACTTTTGAGTCGAAACGTTGTATATTTTTCAAATAAAATAATTACATTTTTAAATTGAAACTGGAGTTGATTTCTATATTCAAACTTACATTATACCTATGAATTATGTAATTTTTACAAAACCAATGTGCATGCAAAACCTTAGCCAAACTGAAAAACTGACGTCTTTTGTGTACAATATCGCTCCCTATTCTTTGAAATATCAAGCTAAATAATGTGCTATCATGGTTTTATCCATACATGTAAGTTTTTTTCTCTGTGAATGTACACAAGTGCGTGCAGTTTTTTTGTGCAGGATGTCCAGTTTATTTGTGTGTTATATGTTTGAAGAGTGTTGATCATACAAATTATCCATATCATATAAATTGTCCAAAAATCATTCTTTAATGACGGCCATCTTGGATTTGGAAGCCATGTTGAAACTTCTTCCGATGCTACTAAAGCATTTTTCCAAGAAATTACTATTTTTGACCTACAATGTCAATGTATATTATTTTTATGACGTAAATAACTTCATTTTGTCATGTCCCATGTACATTATACATGTTGGAGGCCATCTTCGATTTTGGCGGCCATCTTGGATTTTTAAGAAATGGATCCCAGGCTGAAATGAATTGAAATACTATTTCCTGCCACCATGCCAAGTTTCATGCTTTTCACAAGAGGTGCATAATTATTTCACTGATTTCTTGGACTTCTTTTTGTGTGTAGAAATATGCAAGTAAACGTTTAAACAATTAACATAACACCTGCACTTTTAATAATTTAATTTCACTGATACACTAAAATTGCAACAGGCTTTAGGGGCACACTTAACAACAGTCACACTAAAATCATGAAATTAACCACATTGACAATATATGTATATAGATCACGATGGAATATGAATATCAATCCAGAGGGCTATGATGGCCCTGAAATCGCTAACCTGTATATAGGCCCCTTGGCCAAGGCTTATTTTAAACCAGGGGCTTTTATTTAAACAAACTTGGTAAACATTCATTACAAGATATTTCATGATAAATATCTAAGCTTTAGCTCCAAAGGTTTTTTTTTATAAGAATATTTGTTTCAGTTTTTACTATATAGGGAAAAATGACCCCCTGGGAGGGGCCAATTTTGACACCATGGCTTTTATTTGAACAATGTTGGTAAACACTCACGAGAATATATTTCATGCTTAGTATCTTAACTCTAGCTCTTTGGGTTTTTTATAAGAAGATTTTATTTAAAGTTTTTACTATACACATATAAGGAAAATCAATGACCCCCAGCGGCGGGGCCAATTTTTACCCCAGGACCCTCATTTGAACAAACTTGGTAGACATCCAGTAAGAAAAGTTTCATGCTTAATATCTTAACTCTAGCTCTTTGGGGGTTTTAAAAGTATATTTTTTAGTTTTTTACTATATACGTAAAGGGAAAAACAATGTCACCCCCCCCCCCCCCCCTTGGGGCGGGGCAAATTTTTACACCAGGGCTCTTACTTGAACACACTTGGTTGACACCCACTAGAAGATGTGTCATGCTTAATGTCTAAGCTTGGGTTTTTTTAAATGTAGATTCTTTAAGTTTTTTCTATATACAAGTAAGGAAAATCAATGATCACCCAACCCTCTCGGGCGGGACCAATTTTCACCCGACGGCATTTATTTGAACAAACTTTGTAGACACTGACTAGATAGTGCTTCATGCCAAATATTTAAGCTGTAGCGCTTTTGGTTTTCTAAAAAAAGATATTTTAGTTGTTAAATTGTTTTGTTTTTTTCGGTTGTCATGGCAACCCGACTTTTCATTGGAAGTTAATTTCTCTTAAAGTTGACTACCAAAAGAACATTCCTGTGAAGTTTGGATGAAATTGGCTTAACGATTTTTGAGGAGATGTCATTTAAAGTAAAAGTTTATGGACGGACACAGGACAAAAAGCAATCACAAAAGCTCACCATGTCTCTTTGTGACAGCTGGTGAGCTAAAAACATGTTCAGAAAAATCATTTATAATGTAATTCACTATTTTGTGTCTTTAATATATACAGAATAAAACAGTTTAACAGTAGATTTGATCTGGTAGACTGTTAATTGTGTTTACAATTATGTAAGGAGCTCTTAAACAATTACTAACTTTTGTGTCATTGAATATGATGTGATATTCACCGGCAGATGACATATTGACCGAGGTCAATGTGACTTTCTTTTTTTATTATTTTTATTATTATTTTTTTTATTAACCAGTTCGTACAAACAAATACATTGCATACATTATACAAATTTACATACATATTAAAGATTTTTTAATTGTAAGAATAAACAATGGTTACATCAGAAAAAAACTTTTATAAAGACTAAGTAGATTTAAACTGATTTTACATGATTTAAAAATGGAAAAGTAATCTAGAGCATGATATATTTAATTTTGATTATTAATAGTTATGTTTTCATTTATCAAAAAGCGTTCCATAGTAAGCAAGTAAATAATATTTAATAGACTCCAGTCAGTCGCATATGTTGACGATGTGAATATGCTCCACTTGTTGTTATGGACATCGACCTTATTTTTCATTTCAGCAATGAGTCTTTCTAAACTAAGTTTATATATCTAAAATAATTTAAAAATTCACTGAAGTTCGGTACGGTTTTCTGGTATTTATTTTTAAATATAAAATATTTACCTAAGAGAAAATATAGTTAATGCAGTTTGATTTCATGTTATTTTGAATGTTCACATTACACAAACTGACAGTTTCGTATGATACCAAAGTTTTGTTTGTAGAATATATTTTTTTTTTGTAAAAAAATCCTGATTTGACACCAAAATGGTTGAATTTTTGAGCATTCCCAATATAGATGAACATTAGATTCTGGTGCCGTACCATATTAAATTTAAAGAGTTGTTCATTGTTTGGCAAAATATGCATAAGATATTTATACTGAAAACTTTGAAGTTTGGTATCAATCGTTATGTTTATAATGTTATGATGATGGAATATATTTTTCCACTCAAAGTTGCCTGAGAGTTCAGCTTCCCATTTGTTTTCTTGATGATTGTTTGTTGTTGTTTTCTTTTGAATAAGCATAGTATAAATAAATCGGTAGGTTTTAATTTGCGGTTTTAATTTATCAATTAAGTAGTTATTTTTTCATGTCTTTAAGAGCAATTCCGCAATCGTATTCAGTATCTAAAAGTAACGAATTGTTAAGTTTAAAGTATCATGGGCCCTTTTTACATTGAATAAACTTTAGATGCATAATCACAATAGAATGATCTGATTTATAACCAGTTTTTATTTGAAAGTCTGTTACTGAATTGAGAGCACAAGTGGAAAAAAGAAAATAGTCGAGTATGTAGAATATTGGAGAGTGCCAAGTAAAAAATTAAAAAATTTTCGTTCTGGATTAGGTAAGTGACTTTCTGCCGGTGAATGGCACACTAGTCCATAATTGTTTTATTATATGAATAGGCTACAAGAATTAAAACAAATCACATAAAGTACAACATTATACAAGTACAACTTTTGTCTGTTTCGTTGAAGCGCTGTAGTACGGTGTGCAACAACTATACAAATGTTATTCAAGTTTATACTTTTCATTGCGTTGCAACTTTTAAGTATAATAGTACATAATGATATTTTAATCGAGAAATAAACCATTAAGAACATTAAGAAAAAATGCAACAATCATTTCTTTTTATAAGCATGCTTGATTAATAGTCTACGATATATGATCATTGAATATGAGTCTTAATCCATTTTCAGACTGGGACAATCCAATTCATCCTACACCCAGTGAATATGATTTTATAAAACGTTGACTATTGTTTGGACAAATGAGATGGCGGCTTTATTTAGATCATATAACAAATTTAATTAATAAAATTAATTTCATTAAATAATGGATCAGCTAACATTGAACTACTTATTTTTAAACAACAACTCAGTAAAACACAAAGGATAATAATATATGGAATTTAAGCATCTAACTTTACAGTCTAAGTTTAATGAGTAACAAAGAAATAATACATTGCATCATACATGGATAATAGAAGTTAATGGCATCTTGGTATACGCTGTTTCAAGCTTCAGATAGGATTTATTTGGTCACATACTTTACAATGTAAATATGCAAATGTTACATGCTTCACAATATGTTCATACTAGGTCACTGCCTTGGTTCCATCTATTCATTCAGAAGAGACCAGCATAACTATCGCAAAAAGTAATTAAAAACTGTTTTCAGAAAATCCAAATAGGACTACAGTGTACTCTATGTCCACGCCTCCACACTAGCTATTTTAGCAGGTGGTAAGCAGGACCACTAGATTTGAAATTTAAGTAGTCCTTCCAGAAATCAGGTGGTCCATCTTCTGTTTTAAAAACAATCAGTATCTGAAATGTAAGTTTGTCCGATATCCCAAACAATGTCATATTAAAATAAAATGCAGTACAAGTAATTTGAATCAATTTCTACCTAAGTCAATAAAGCAAATTATTTACTCTCTTTAATTTGCATAAGCAAAGGTTTAGTGACTTAAAATTAAAGTGGTTGAAGAACTTCTTTAACTAAAGAGAATTAGGATTCACCATATACATGTGCATCAGACAAGACTGCGTAAAGCCTGTGAGGATATGCTAAATTTCCATTTCAACTTGTACATTTTCATATTTGTCCTTTTGAGCTGAGTCTTCTAATATCAGATCTTGAAAGTATGCCTCTTCTACAAGACTTTTCATTCTAAGCCGATATTTTAGGCTAATGAAGGGGTCCTAAATGTGTTAATGTCAAAATGGCTAACTTCCGTGACACATTCAGTAATAATGTCCCAATTGCTGGCTTTCATATATTTATCAATGGACTTGATGTTTCTATCTCTCAAAGTAATAAAAAAGGCGACCTAATTTTTTCTGGTGTGACTTCATATTTTATGCAATAGTTACCAGTTTCCAGAAAGCATTAAATTACAGTCGCCAATTTTGTCAGGGGGTTTACAATAAGATTAAGATCCTACAGAGTTTGATTCGAAATTTCTAGATATAGAGTTATTAACCTTGTCACATATGATGTGGTTGATGACCAGAAACTTCTATTTGAAGTTTGAAGTAAATACATTAAGAAAGTGAAAAAGCCAAAAAATCGGAAATCTTGACGAAGTTTTGAAAGCTCTCAATATACTTCCTATAGTCAAGATTAAAATGATGTGTATAATGTTCATACTGCCATCTATCCATATTTTAAATTTCATATTTATTTTTTAATTATCACACATATTGTTATATTTGCTATGTTTTAAGTATATTTCTTGCCATAGCAACCAATTTTTTTCAACAAGAAATAAACATACAAAATTTCCAGACTGCAATATACCTTATATTTTACAGGTTTCATTAAATTATTTTCAGTACTTCTGTTATCCGTGGATCGAGTTGATGTGTTAAATTCCCCATATATTCAGACAATTTGTTGCCTAGGAAGAAATTAAAAAGACGTGCATAATCTCCATACTACCATCTATCCATATATCAAGTTTCTTAAAAATATTTGAAGTACTTTTTTCATTATTGCGGGATCCAGTTTCGCGGACTGACAGACAGACGGACGGAGGGTAAACCTATAATCCCCTCTGGTTAACCGGTAGGGGACTGACTAAATTAGCACTTGCCAAATTGCACGCGGCAAGTCAACATGATCAAGGCTAATAAAAGATTATTCACCAGCAGATAATATCTTATCTAAACATACAAAATGTCTTGAACGTGTCATTTTTGGGCTAAAAGGATGAATTTTAGCTCACCTTGAGCACATTAATATCGCCCTGTATGTCAGCGTCCTTCGTCAAAATTTTAACTTTTAAGGCAGTACACCCCTAATGCACTATCTCCACTTTGAAGAGTATTCAAATAGACTAGAATCACTGTCAAGTGTATTGACACTGAGGAGCGTGGGTTCAAACCCAAGAAGGGGCAAATTTTCTTTTTGACATTCTTAATGAATTTCTCAGATCCATAATTGAAGAAAAAGGTGTTTCGTTTTAATTATATAATTATTGTGGGCAATTATTTGCTAAATAATGCCAAATTTAATAGGAAACATGATACAAGATATTTTCAAAGTTTAATAAAATAAAATCTACAAGGTAAAAGTATTTTATATTTTGCAAGACCAACCAACATACATTTAAGAAAATTTAGGCAAACTTTAAAACAGCCCCTCATCAAAACTTTTGTGATATTTCAAATAAGGCGTTTTACATAGGGAAATAGTCAAGTAAGTGTTTAAATTGGGTGGGGTAGGGTTACAAATTATAAATATTTAAAACATTTCGTTTAGGAACAATCATTTTGCTCGTTTAATGTGTTACCTGAATGTAATTATTTATTTCCTAACAATCAGCAATAGGAAAACATTTTTCATAATAATGATATTAAAGATTATTTAGAGTTTCTTCATTACTGAAAAAACACCTTCTAATGGCAAAGTTTAAGTTCAAAAAATGTCCATAACTCATAAACAACACAGTAAATATTGTTGAAAGTTTTCATACTGGTTAAATTGAAGGCATATAACTGTTCTATGCTGTCAATTTTACAGTTCCTTATAGTGCGTGCCATTAGAGGTGTACTACCTTAACATTCTTCAGGTCACATTGGGAGCCAAATCATAATATAACTTGGTCATAAGGTTACTCTTAATAAAATCTTGCACAAGTTTGATATTTGGTCATCTGGGCTTAACAGAATCTTTCTGAAACAGAATTCTTGTCTTGATAATTCCTAGCTCAAGTTCGATTCTCGATCATGTTGGGTCAAAAACTAGGTCATGAGGTTACAGCAAAGGCAAACCTTGTTAACACTCCACAGGTCACATTTATGAGTGTAACTTTCTGAAAATTGATCAGAATGCTTGTCTTGATAATCCATTGCTTAAGTTAGAATCTGGGTCTATTCTGGTCAAATCTATGTCACTAGGTTTTAACAAATCAAATATAACTAGTTATAGAATACCTTGTAAAATAATTGAAATAGAGTTATGATTGTGGGCAATTAAAGATAGTTGTGGTTCTTGTATGATGCAATCCCTTTCAATGGGGTTGACCATTGATGAAGTTTTATTGAATTCCTCTTTAAAAAATCAAGAAAGAGCTACGCTTCTTGAGCACTGCACATACTCTCGTTGCGTTTCACCATTGTATGAATTTACATTAATTTCATAACATTAGTTTTTAAGTAATGCACGGAAAAAGAAAAATGAACAAAGGACAATAACTACTGAATTTGGAGTTATGGTTACTGTTCACTGCACTTCCTCTCATTGCGCTTGATCATTGTATGAAGTTGTATTGAATTCCAACTACTAATTTTCAAATAATGCACTGGACAAAAATGTAACAAAGGGCAATAGCTGTAATTAGTCAAAATAGAGGTATGGTTCTTGTGCACTGCACTTCATCTCACTGCCCTTGACCATTGTATGAAGTTTCATTTTATTCCAACAATTAATTTTCAAGATATGCACTGTACAATAAAAGTAGCAAAGGGCACAAACTATTAAATGTGACAAGGAAGAGTTTTGGTTTTTGTGCACTGCGCTTCCTCTCAATATACTTGACCATTATATTAAATTGTCTTGAATTCCAAGTTGCAGTTTTAAAGTTATGATCTGGACAAAAAAAGCAATGGAAAAATAACAAAGGGCAATAACTCTATAATTACTTTGGACTTCCTCTAATTTTGCTTGACCATTTTATGAAGTTGTTATGAATTTAAACCAGTACTTTTCAAGTTATGCTCCGGACAAGGAAAGGGATCAAAGGCAATAATTATGTAATTTGTAAAAATGAAATTATTGGTCTTGTGTACTGCACTTCCTCTCAATGTGCTTGACCAATTAATGAAGTTACACTGAATTCCAACCATTAGTCTTCAAGTTATGGTCCGGACAAAAGAAAGCAATGGAAAAGTAACAAAAGGCAATAACTCTGTAGTTACTGTAGATATTATTATGGTTCTTGCGCACTACACTTCCTCTTATTGTGCTTGACCATTTTGTGAAGTTTTTTGAATTCCAACCAGTACTTTTTAAGTTATGCTCCGGACAAGAAAAAGTAATAAAGGGCAATAACTCTGTAATTAGTGAAGATGGGGTTATTGTTCTTGTCCACTGCACTTTCTCTCAATGTGCTTGACCAATGTATGAAGTTACACTGAATTCCATCCATTAGTCTTCAAGTTATGGTCCGGACAAAAGAAAGCAATGGAAAAGTAACAAAAGGCAATAACTCTGTAATTACTGTAGATATTATTATGGTTCTTGCGCACTACACTTCCTCTTATTGTGCTTGACCATTTTGTGAAGTTTTTTGAATTCCAACCAGTACTTCTTAAGTTATGCTCCGGACAAGAAAAAGTAATAAAGGGCAAAAACTCTGTAATTAGTGAAGATGGGGTTTTTGACACTTGTTTATATCCTAAATTCAAAGTTCCATAACTGCCTTAACATAAAATGTACATACCTTCCATTTGCTTTCTACTTCCAGTGCACCTATGTCTTCCCCTCTCTGTTAATGAGATTAAGATTATGCTCAATGCTGTTTGCCAGGCCTCTCTCATCACCGGTTGCCATCTCTCCCTCATCTATTATTTAATAAATAACATATTGTGTTATTAACACATATATTGTTTCAGTAAAGCATTTTTTAAAACAAAACTTTAACAAAAATTTCAATTTGCAAAAAATCACAAATATTTCCACGTCACAAACTTAACCCCTTACATAGTAACTGAACTAAGAAGTTGAATCATTTGTGTAGCAGAACAAAAACTGCCAATAATCTTGATAAAACTATAAACTGTAGCCAGTAAAAGTTGTTGAAATCTTAAATGTTGTTTGCGTTATAATTTCAATAATATTAAATACTCCGCTCAGGTTGATAGTGAAATTGTTCTGATGGTGATGTCACTACAGAGACTATCTCCAGGTTGTGAATAGATAATCAAAACTGTGCCTTTTCCCTATTTTTAAATTAAGCAAGGATTTACCCGGTGCTAGGGGCGTGAGGGATGTTGCACATATTCATTATCCCTCATGTACAGACTCAATTAAACCGAGTCTGCAATTCTCTTGTAATTTTGTTGTGATTAATGCTTCCGAGGATCACTTTGTTTCCAGACTTTTTTTTACTTTATTATATGATTTAACTAAATTATTTTAATTGTCTGCATTATAAGTTAAATCGTATTTAAAAGAGATAACTGTATAAAATCAAGATGTATACGCCTCTCGGCTTATGTTTTATCATGTCATTCAATTATATGAGGGAAGACATATTTCATCAGAATGTCAATATATACGAGGGTCATACCGACAAAATTCAAAACTGGCAATCAGCAACAGTTTTTAAAAATTAAAACTATGAAAATTTATATGTGACATGTGAGTTTTTAGAAATAAAATAAAAATAAATAAGCATTAAATTAGTCACTTAAATAACAACAACTAGAATGGACAAACAAATTGCTTGGAACATTTTCATAAGAGCGACTAAATCTACTAAATGATTTTTTATCAACATTTCCTGATGTATGAAATTCTAATTCTTGCATTAGAAGCGGGCTTATTAAAGCCCCGGCTAATAGGTGTTCAGGTGTAAAAATGCAGATATTTTATAAGTAATAATGAAAAATAAGTTTTAAAATAAGTGATGATGTTGTTTTTTATTTCTTATTAATAAAAAAATGTATTCTGTAGGATAGTTATACCCATCGCCAGCCGTAAGACAAGGGTCATAAGGGTCAAGGTAAATATTTACATTTTAACATTTTTATTTGAATAAGACAACTCTCAAATTTTTGTTCATGAAATGGAATTCGTGAGATGGCCTGTACACCGGCACCTTTTTCAACACACGTGTGTATTAATGTGTGTGTGTTTTAGTCTATAAAACAACGATAAATGATTTTAACTTGCATAATTGAGTACTACCCTATTCAAATTAAATCCAGTTTATCAGTCACTGAGCATTTTTACTTTCAAGTTAATGTTGTGTTGAACTTATTATATAAAACAAATAACAAATATACGTATATTTCTATATAAGAACAGTTTGTGGGACATGACCCACATTTTGCAAATATCTATTGCCTTGTAGGTCATTGATCCACAGTCTCGTGTCCCACAATGGTATCTATAACTTTTTTAGGAAATCTAAAATTAAAGTCAATAGATACATTATAAAGACCAAAATATTTCCAAATATAGCGTTTATTATCTTCCTGCATCCCTGGATATGTGAGGTCCCACAACCCATGATATGAAGGCATGACCCATATAACCATATACCATGTCTAACATATATATATATCGGAATATATCACATAAATTATTTAGTAACTTGGAGATAAATAACGAACAAATATCAGTATCAGTTACGAGTCCTGTGAGATTTGTTCATTATTTCTTAAAGGTCAATAAGGCAAAAGCATACAATTGGTAGCGAAGGTATGTTTGTCGATTTATGACGATTGACAAACAAAATGAACAACAATACAAATTAAAAGCTGCAAATATTTGCTAGTAATGTTGAAAACTTCTCTGATTTTTTGGTTGTAATAATTGTTTAATTGTCTAACTTGTATGTTAGTCGAATACTTGTAATAGGGTTGATATTTCATCAGTATACAGATGTAGAAATATTTATCAGGTAAAGAGCTGTAAGCCTTAGATTTTGAATACTTAATAAAGGTGACATCGTTTTGGTCAGCAGCAGAACCAATACGATGATTTAAGGTTGTTTTTGCTTCAAGCTTGTAAGGTCCTGACGTTTCGTTTTTGACATGACAGTGACAAAAAGACGTCATGAGTGAGAAGGGACATTCTTACAAGTACACTGTTTGAGAAACATAATTGGACCTGGCGAAAGGGAACCTCAGATTGAACTTTAAAATATAACGTTTCTTGTTTTAAAAGACGAATTCTGCCAGATAAGAATAACACCAACACGATGTTGCAAAAACATTGGACATTAAACAACATCTATGTCTGCTTCATTTTAATATCTCAGTTTAGAGTCGTTATAATAACTGGAATAAAATCCCAAAGAAATAGAAATAAGCAGGTTAATTATACAAATATTAATGTCAGGATTTCAATTTTAATTTCTTTTATAACGTTAAACGTTAAACGTTTGACATAGAGACCCATTCATGAGATTCCAACACAAATTATATAAGAAATTAGCAAGGAAAGTTACCGATGAGACGTTCAACAAATAATGCGCAAACTTGCGTAATCAGAGAAAACCGTTATACCCTACTGTGTGTATGATCCTTATACGGTTTAAAACAGTATTGGCTACGATTATCGCAATTATTGTTAAAAAATCAGTTCATTGCCTAGATAAGTCACAGGGTTAAAACAAAAGGTTTCGAAAAAGAAATTTTTTTTTCTTTTTTTTTAAATCATCTCCTAAGCCTAGCAGCTAATTAGTGATGCAACAAAGGACTATTTACAATTGCACAAATAAAAGTAAATAGAAAGTGTGTTTGATTGCAAGTTTTCTTAGCTTTAGAACAATTGTTTTTCTTTGCATTATTTCATCAAATAAAGGTGATCAGTACTTAATATCTTTAATTAATTATGATTAATGAAAAAAATGTTTTGGATGAAAAAAAAAACCTCTTTTATGTAAATATACAGGTCTCTTTTATGTAATCTCTTAGCAATGTGGTATGTTTATTTACTAGCTCATTAGGTTATTATAATTGTAAATTTAATCAATTAACAATTAATTAACTTTTTTTTTGTAATCATGAATTATTCAATTACAA
Source organism: Ruditapes philippinarum (assembly GCF_026571515.1). Taxonomy (NCBI): domain Eukaryota; kingdom Metazoa; phylum Mollusca; class Bivalvia; order Venerida; family Veneridae; genus Ruditapes; species Ruditapes philippinarum. Next base: position 16,356 of record NW_026865378.1, on the reverse strand, counting down.
GGCATTTTTATGATAAATGATATAAAATGGTAAAATCACGCTATACTGAGATTTATCAGACAAAATCACCTGGAGTCACTCAAAACCTTCGAAATATTTAACAAGCACAAAACTACAAGGGATTAAATTTTTTAAGGCCATTAAAAATCGCTATAAAAAAGCATAAAACTAATTATTTTCTTCATTTTTGTCAAATAACATGTAAATTATTTGATTTTCTTAAATATGTTCTAGGCAGGCTCTTCTTTAAGTAAAATACTTTTGATGCAGAAATTTACTGAAGTCTATAAAATTCATACTTATTTGAGTAAAAGAACACACACAATGTGTATTGAAAGTTGCACTCTAGTAGGGCTCAAGTAAAAATGGTCATTTCTTAAAGTATACTATGTATTCATAATGTATTTATCTATAGTGTATAGAGATCAAAACGTGTGCTCAATACATGTTCAATTTACATTAACAAAGAGACTATTTAGGAATTGTCACTAATGTCAAATATCAAATATGAGCATAATATATCTTTAAAGATACCTGCACTGTATCTGTTGACCAGATGTGTTGACATAATTCTCAGCTAAGATTAGAACGAAACAAAACTGCCCTTTTATATGGAACTGCGAAATGTAATTGCTTGTACATAATTTAATTTCAAAAGTATGGCTAGACATTTGCTTAGCGTTTGTTTACATTATCATAGACAGCAAGCAAACTTTTAAATAGCTCATACCGATGGCCTCTTTAAAATCAGCGCATTTGCTCAGTTTAAAAAGAGCGCTCGCCTTATGTTCTTGAGTTTCTCGGTGTGAAGTCTTGAGAGAGGGATTGCAATACATAAAGATCTTATCTGAAGTCTGCGTCTTATTTGATATATGTCTTTGAAATCATGAGTTTTTGCTTTAGTCTTATTTTCATTTTATCACACAGACAGGTACAAATTCAAAACCTATATAAATTGTTAAAATTCATTTCAGAGTAAAAAAAGTTTGGTATTTTAAGCACTTAACTTTTAAATAATAAGTGTTTATCTTCAGATATACCCTTGTAAAGTAAACTTAAATTTCTTATTTTTCATGTTTTGGAATGTCATGGAATTAAAATATTATGTAATTTTTTAGAGATGAAATGTGTTTTGTCTAATGGAAGAAATATGCTTTATGGTAGAGATGAAACTGTTCGTTTATTAGATATTAAAGTAAAAATGCATTATTGAAGAAATTAAATATGTTGTGTTATATCAAAGATATGTATTATGTTATATGTAAGATATGAAATGTATTCGGTTTCGTGAAAGAGATGAAATGTATTGTGTTATAAATTATGAAAGAAAAGAAACCTATTGTGTCATGTTGAGGAATAAAATGTATAGAGACGAAATATTATGTTATATGGTAGAGATGTGATATACTGTGATTTGTGGTAGAGGTGAAATGCACTGTGTTGTATAGAAGAGAAAGAATTTATTGTGTTATATGGTATAGATGACATGTATTGTGTTGTATAGAAATGATGAAATGTATTATGTGAAAAAATAAACTTATATTACCTCTTAAATAGTGCTATTCATACTTTACAACATAGTAATGTGACCACTGGATAAGTGGAGATAGCCAGCATAATGAACCTTCCTATGTATTATCCAATTAAAACTTTCAGTTAACATCTGAAATTACAAGAGCTTAAAAGTGACTCAGACAGCTATAAAATAATTGTACACAATGAAGTAAAACTCAGCTTATAGGTCAAGGAAACACATAATAAATCAATTTATACTGTATCTCATTGTCAAATCTAAAGTTATTTCCCCTGATTTAAAGTAGTGATTTCTATGACAAGGCTATAAAGTAACTGAATTAATACATAACAAAATATTTGATACTTTTTTAAAGTAACCTGTGTCAACAAGCTCCTTTAAATTTATTTCCTTTTGTTTGTCTATATTTGTTGTTTAATGTAAATTAATTCAGCCACTTTATTACCACATTATTGTACTACATTTGTTTATTATAATCCCTCCTTACTTTCAAGACAATAAATTATGCACATTAATGTTTATCCTAAAATTTTGCTCTCTGTAATCTGTACTCGAATAGTGGAGCGTGTTGAGAACTCTTGTAATCTAAAGTAGACATTAGCATTGTTTTGAATACATCTTATATAATGTCCACTTAATATCTGAAATGTGCTTCGGTCACCCTAATGCATGTGACATATTTTGTATATATACCTGGTCACCCTAATGTATGTGATATATTGAGCAAACATAAGGGGGGTGGGGCAATTTTTTGTATATTTTTACTCTTAAGATGTATTGGAAAAATGAATACAGCCAAACATTAATTGAGCTTTGAAGACTACAAATATGTCATCAGATCTTTAAAAAATCAATTCTACTGAAAACTGCAAATTGTCCCCTTAATAGATGTTTAAAGGAATTGTCCTCTTATGCCTAAATTATTATTATATAATGTTTACCTTAAATCCAAATCTATCTGTTATGTTTAAAATGTATGTTTGGTAGAAGTCTTGTCCGAATTGTAGCAACATACGCTTTATTTGTCTCTAGGAATCTTTAAATAAAGAAATAAGTATGAATTGGTAATAAGAAAATAAATGAGAAATTCGTAAATCGTTTGCCTAAAAAGGCCTTTAATTTAAAGTGCACTGTGAAATACTATACTTATTACGTTATTAGTGATTTAAAAGAGTAAATGAAGTCCGTTGTGTCTTAAGTCACCACTATGGTAACTGTCACATAGTTCCAATTCAATTCAAGTCACTAGCTTTATTGTACAAAAGTTGTCCGGATATATAGTAATGGTAACATTTCTAATACAATTATAAAGTACAATCTGAATATAAATTGTTCAAAACATTTAAGGATTTTTTGTTTATTTTATTGCAAATAAATATACATAGCAACATTACATATCAATGACTCGTCTTATTATTATCAGTTTAATTATTATTATTATAATAACTATTATTAGTTTAATTGCTATAAATATGTTTATCTTTCCGTAAGTTTTTTTCAAAAACTTTCCTAATAAAGTTAAAAAAAAAAAAACATTTGCTTTGTACGTTACGGTTTGTGAATGTTAATAAGAAAAAAAAGAATAAAAAGAATAAAATGGCCGGAAATAATACAAAATAAAGTTTATTATTCATGAAATCGTAAGAAATTAATATTAACACTAGACAATCGCCACACAATTTTATGTTTGAGTTGCTGTTTTATCCAAAATCAACTAAGTAACATTATACATTTTATTCAAAATATCCAAACAAAACGAAATTTTATCAACAAGAAACAGCAGCTTGATTAATTGTTAAAATGTATTATCAAAGTAGTTAAACAATTATCATTTTGTTGCGTTATTTTATTTCAATGTATATCCCGACTATTAAGCTTGATATCTGACAAAGAAGGGATTGTGTAATTGAATAAAGCAAAATCATAAGCATATATATTTATAAGACTGTTAAAGGTGTCTTGGTCAACATCACTTAACATTGATGACAACAATTCTTCTGATCTTGCATGCTTGTAACGTTTATCTCTCCCCGGGAAGATAAATTTGTCTTGTATATTAATAAGTTCCAGTAAAGTATTGACATCCTGATCAAAAGTTTATTATGTTCCAATAAAATTGTAGTCTATAAAACACGGGTGACAAAGGTCTTTAAATAGCATCCAGTGTTCTTGGTATCCCTCTTTGATAGTCTTTTCATCTGTCAAGTATCTTAGAAACTCTAAAAATGTAATTGAACCTAGTTCGGGTGTTTTGTTTGATTTAGATCTTTGTACTATCGTTTTTCCGTATCTAGACACGAAGTATGGATTTGTTGTAGTAACAAATTTATTTCGAAATGCTGAAATAAGACGCACTAAAGGATTTCTCACGAACAGTGCTTTGGTATAGTATTTCAAGCGGTATCTTATTTCAGAAGAAGAATACGTTCTTTAAGTAGAAATGTTCTTTTTAAGAACATAAACAGAAGCGGGATTTAGCTGCAACAAAAATGACATATCATTTTCATTACTTTCATTCAACCATAAAAATAATCGTAAAAAGTTAGTACAAGCAACCTTCGGAACATAGCAGAACATTATTCTATATTTGTCATTAACTATTATATTTTTAAACGTAGATGTATCGACGTCGTATTGTTTACCATAATTAAATTTGTTGCACACTTGTCTGACTAAATGTGCACGCGATGATATGTTTGCTTTTTCCACTCCTCTTTTCTGAAAGTACAAAACAAAGTTGAATTATAAATTCAAAGCTAGCCTTTTTTCGACATAAGACCGTATGTTTTGGGTTGAACATCCTGTAAAATATACATTTGTAAAAAGTCAATTTTAAATTACAATCAGAAATCTCCGAATCTGGTTACTGTAAAATTGTTAAAGTTACATACACAATTTCTGATATGACTTACTTTAAAATTGATCTAAAGGAGTTCAGGAAACGAAATACAATGTATCATACCATTATAAGTTATTTTTTATCAAGATAAAAAATATACTTAAGTTTTCTTTAACCATGTCTGTTCCAACACATTATTAGTTCCATTTTACTATGCATCCTCGTACAAATTTGTTTTCGATGCTTAAATGAATTCTTAATTTTGTCAAAAAATAACGATACCACTACTTAAAATGCAAACAGAACGTTTCGTCCCAAAAACAAAATCGGTCCAAGTGCAAAAATTCTTGTAGTCTGGCCGTTTTATTTCCTGTTTTAAATATGTCAACACGTTAACAATGCAAACTTAAACAAGTTTGGTTCATAAGCGATTAAGATTTCACGCAAAAAATCACATATTAATGCAATAATGCAACAAGTATAATAAACACATACAGTCTTAATATATAACACACACTCAAGCATTGAGCAAAAGCACAAGGTGAAAGAAATAACTTGAAAACTTTTTTTTTCTAAATATGATATTTTAGATAGCAATAAAACGGTAAACATACAAAAAGAGAAAAAACAATAAAAACAAAAGAATAACATTGCACAGGTAATTGAATTTTTTATGGTATGAAACCAAATTAAAACCCCAATTGAAGCCTGATTTGTAATCAATCTCATATATATACATATATATATATATATATATATATATATATATATATATATATATATATATATATATATTATATATGTGTGTGTGTGTGAGATTGATTACCAATCAGGCTATAATTGGTTTTGATTTTGATTTATATATGCATATACATAATAATAATAATAATTATCATAAAATACTACTACTACTACTACTACTACTACTACTAATAATAATAATAATAATAATAATAATAATAATAATAATAATAATAATAATAATAATACATAGATATAATAATAATGAAAATAAAAATAATAATGGTAATAATAATAATAATAATACATATTATTAATATATAACATGTATAATGATAGTGATTGACTAAATAAAGGTAAAAGAAATGCTTCATATTCACCGGCATGTCTCCAGTCAAAATGTGCATCTGCACGAAGAACATTGTAACCGATGCAACGAGTACTGATATGAAACAAGTGAAAATGGTTTGAAGGTTTCATTCTCTCTTTGTGAACCAGTAAGAATTACACACCTGTAAAGAAATGTGTCTTTATACGTCATATCATATTCATTCATTTTTTATTATATAAATGTTTAGACAAAAAAAAAAAAAACAAAGTATGACAGTTTATTACTACTACTGCTTCTGTTGCTGCTACTTTTGCTGTTTCTTAAGCTACTTTTGCTTCTGCAAGTGCTACTGCTAATGCTAGCTTGTGCTACTGCTACTGTTTCTGTTTTGCTGCTAAGTGTACTGATGCTGTTGTAACTTCTGTTGTTGCTACATTTGCTGCTGATAGTGTTAGCTAGTGCTGCTGCTACTTCTATTTATACTTCTACTACTCCTATACTACTATTGCTACTACTACTACTACTACTACTATTAGTACTACTACTACTACTACCACTACCACCACAACCACTACCACTACTACTACTACTCCTCCTCATTCAATCTACTCATTTTTTCTGTCTAATCGAAATAAACAATTTTACCACGAAGAACTTTTGACTTATGAGTACAGTTTAAATAAATCTAGGAACAGAAGGCGATACTAAAATTAAACTTTGAATATCTGTATCTTTGAAATAAAATAAATACTGTTACTCATTAACGTGTGTGGAGTTTGCAATATACGTTCAAATTATCTTCCACACTGAGTGAACATTAGGTAGGGTCCGCGATTTCCACGTGCATTGCGTGCCAGTGGGATTCGTTAACATTGTATTTCTGGTAATGAGTCCTAAAACTTTGCCAACGTTCTTGTTCAATTGGAGACAGAGGGCTAGGAAAAGACGTTAAACGGGAAGTGTGTGGTCTTGCATTCTCTTGCTGGAAAGTTAACCCGATATCTTGTGCCTGAATAAATGGTAAAACAATGTTTGGCAGAATATGCACATAACCCTGTGTTGTAAGGTTCCACAAACTATGCCTTCCGGTTCCAAATAATCCCTCCCCGCACAATAACACTTCCACCAACAAAACTTTCCCTTTCCCGGATGCAACATTGTGCGTAGCGGTCTTTCTGTGACTATAGACAATGTGAGATTTGTCGCTGTAAATGACCCGACCCCACTGGAGTTGTGTCCAGCGTAAGTGACGGTGTGCTCAGGCCAACCTGACGACCCAATAGCAGGGTCTCAGTTTCTAACCAGTATATTGTCTGCGCGCACGGACTGGAAGAAGGGATTGCATGATGCGATTTCGGATAGTTTGGGCACTGCCGAACAGTCGGTATAGCAGGAAAAAAAAAACAGTTGCGAAAGAGATTCAGTCTAATGGCGTGGTCGTCACGAGGTAACGCAACACAAGTTGCACCAGGTATCGGACGATCATGAACAAATCCATTATTACCAAGCTGTTATTAAGATCATGAATTGTTTGAAATAGCACATATATTTAAAAAATGTGTAGATACTAACATAGATTTGTACCCCTTAACAATCCTCAAGTCTTTCAATCAAGCACTATCACTAAACACGTATATTAAAACTGCGGGTAAACACGCATAAAACACTTTCAGCAGGCACCACGATCTCCTTAACTACTTTTACGTTTATACAGACTACTCGCGTTTACAACGCTTCATTTTATTATATATTGGCTTAATCATGCGAAAATGTGTAACACTTAATATACGTGATGATAATATTAAGTTGAAATAAAATCGCATATAATGAGCTTTTAAGTATAAACATTTGCAAAAATTATTTTGAAAATATTTTGACACTCATTAAAAGCAGCACTTTTAGAGTATGCAATCAGACATAAGGAAGATTGTAAACTCGTATAGAAATAGTTTACTGTTACATTCCTTTTAAACCAAGTTGTAATTGAAAATAATGCGGGTAAGTTATGGCAATGAAAAGATGATGACGACGATATTCCTGATCAGGATAGCAATGATATTCAGTTTAAATATCTTTGAGGGGATATATGTAGTACATTAAAGCTGTCATTTTCCGGGATTTGACCGAAACGTACGAAACGCTTTTATAGAAATAAGCTGTCGTATAGAGATCGGGAAATATTTCCCTATGCTGAAATCATTTTTGTTTTGTCTAACTTAGAAACGCATTAGTATGAACATTGATTATAGTTGCAATTGCATTAAATTGTCTCGTCTTGATAAATATGACATGTTAAATGGCAAGATGAAGGATAATGAAATTACCAGAGATAAAAATTTGTTGGAATATGTTTATTTGATAGTTAACATCGTACAGTAGGGTGAACGTTTCGTTTGTCTAAAATAGTGTTTTGTCGTGCGTGTTTTTTTTTTGTACTTTTTTTTTGTTGTTTCCGTATATCGTGCGTGCGTAGATCGTGTAACGTGCGTTTGATAAAACGCTTTCTCAAGCGAGCATCGTTTAAAAACGTTTAACGTTTACCGTTTTTCGTGTATATTTTTTTTTAGCTTGCGTTTGTTATCCCGCGGCTCTTCCCTATGTTCTTTTCGACCGCTTACACATTTGATGTGCTTAAATACTTAATAGTTTTGAACCTACTGTATATGCACATATTTCTTCGAATTTCACAGCGTAACAGAGCATTGTGAATTCAACTCTAGCTGGGCTATATATCAGTCACAGGGTGTGAAAAAATTAAATTGCAGTCTGACAGGGAGTCGAACCCTTAGAATACTGTATCTCGGCTCAACCACCTGAGCTATCCGTCCGCTTACACATTCCATGTTCTTAATAGTGAACACCTTTAAACCGTGACATATACGGTTAGATAAAAAAGACAGGTAAATACATTCTAAATTAACACGAATTAAATACACACAGGACGGTCACGGGTTATGTAAAGAAAATAATAAATTTATAACGAATTACCGATCAACACATTACCAACAAAATGAGGTAGGTAATGGGCGAATACTCTGCTACAAACAGAGGTAACACACACACACACGGAGTAAGTTTATGATTATCATAATGAGGTTGTCCAAGTTCTGTGCTTTCAAAGACACAAATTGTTGAATACTGTAAACAAATTACACATTCAATATAAACTTATCGAATTTGTTATGGAAAACCTTTCTTGAACCTAAAAAGATTAAACAGATAATTTTTATGAAATCGAATTTTACCACATTGAAGCTACGATAAATAGTAAATGGGACTTTCTTAAATTCATGTGTAAATTGTTTAGAAATATACTTTATGATCGAGAAAGATACCCCATTTAAATTAAAATGTTAAAATTTACTGATTGAGAGTTGACAGGGGTAGAGTAAGGAGGCAGTCAATTATCTGTTCCACTAACAATAACACCGACAAACATATACACACACAGTAGAAAAGAGAACCGAGGTATTCGAGATATGTTGTGCGCGTGTGTGTGTGTATGTGCGCGCGTGTGCGTGGGTGCGTGTGTGTGTGTGTGTGTGTGTGTGTGTGTGTGTGTGTGTGGGTCTTCTACTAAAGGCATTTCCAATAATAACAGCAACAAGTGAGGACATTTAAAAAAACTGAGGACGGCAAAATTATGAAGCACTCTTATGCATCGTGTTTTGCGCTGAAATGGCTAAAAAATCGATTTAAAAGTCTGGACTCAATCGACGGTCACATTGTCCGAGTGTGTCGGATGAGTGCGTGATTATCGAATTTTCATCGAAATTTACCAACGCATCGCACCCTGTGGCCTCAGTTGTCGTTGGAAAGTCATGTTTTCACACCAGCGCGTGTTTTAAAGTTTGTTGCAAAGTATAAATCAACGTAATGAGTCTTAAAAACGCATACTTTATAACATTTTATTTGATTTCATTTACCTGTCAATTGCATACTGTTTACACCGAAATGTATTAATCTATTAGTTTCGTAAGATGTACGCATTAAATTTAATTTGTGTCTATAAAATAGTTATACTCCAGCGTTATGCCGTAATTCGGTAAACTATGGGTTAATAATTTATAAATGTCCTCGGGACCGCCTAGGTTCATGTTTGAAGCCATTTTTTTAAATGTTTCTTTAAATCTGTAACCAAAGTGAAATAATCAGTTGTAGTTTATATATCAAAATCTGTAGGAGTGATTTCCTTTGGCTGTTTTATTAGTTAATCATGCGTGTAATTGTTCCAGCCGTTTTCTGAGTTGTCATCAGTTTTGGTAGAAGGCAGACATGTTTTTCGGTTGTTTATAGTTGGTTATTAATTCTTAAAAAGGATTGTGGATTTTGGATTGAGGTTGGTGGAGATTTATATTGGTTGCTTACTTTGTTTAAGTGAGTTATAAATGAGTTGTGTGTCTAAAGTTTATTAAAATAAGATATTCATGTATATTGTACATGATTTGTTTACAATGCATCTGATAATGGCAGAATATTTAAAGTAATATCTATTTGCAGTAATTAATATAAATCACTGTCATTCTCTATTGTGCACATGTTTAATTACAGTATGTTGCAGTAACATCACAAGATTGAGAGGATTTTTGTATGTGTGTCGTTTGAGTCCAATCCACAATTGGTATGTACAATTGTACAAGTCATATTATTGTTTTACTATTTTATAATTTTACTATATTCATTTAATAGGCCACTGGGTTGAATTATTAAATATTGAATATAATACAGAAAACTGTACTTGGAATGTTCATTAATTAATATTAAAGTAATTAATTAATGTTATTGTTCAATGACTGTTATATTGGCTATTTGATATGGGATGTATGTTATAATCATGCTATGCCTAAAATTGTATATATTGTGTTGTTTTAATGATCTCAGTATGTACATGTATTTAGTATTGCTATATTTGTTTGTGTCAGGGCTTGATCTACATATTGATATCTTTTTGATACTGATTATATATTGATTGGTGCTAAAACAAGTGCTTGATGTGAAGTTGTGATGTGACTTTAACCTCTTGGGTCAAATCTACTTAAAACGTTATATTAATATAGTAATATACTGAGATCATACACTGAATGGACATTTCAATTAAATGTATTGAACGAACTTAGCCTCGTTGATAATTTTTACCTTTACATCTTTAAGGGCATAATTTTAGCAAAGGTAACAAATCTATACTCTTTTTAAATAACACTGTTTAAGAATAAATAATTAATTAAACTTCATTCGGATAAAATCAATAAATGTCATTTCAGTGCCGTAAAATACAATACAAAAAGAGACAAAACAGTGTTTCTAAGTTGTTTCATATCCGTGTAGACAATTTTACAGACACTTGATCATTACCATTAAAATGTGCTGTAAAATAAAGAGGTGTAAAATAATGACAACAGAAGGTATCCAACGGCAGACCTCTCACATGTTAATCACTTAACAGCTGTGAAATTGCGGATATGACGACGACCTTTTCATTAAGCTAATGTGAATTTTCAAAATATTAGTTATATACTCCATATTAATTATTGTAAACTACACGGTGACCGAATATTTAAATCGAGTGCTAAAATGTATTCATAATTGACACGTCAATATAATTAGACTATATACGGAAAATCTTTTTCGTTGCCAGGAAAATAAATCCTTCACACGCGTAATATAAATATAATGTAAAGGTATACCGACGCACGCGACATACTACCTTAGGACACCACTATAGATGACTGCTATACAAGAATGCGCCGTTTTTAACCTAATACATGTATTGCTTCTTGTAGTAAAAACTTCTTATGATTTCAATATTTCAAAAAAATCAATTAACCATCAATTGATGGCGTAACAATGAAGAACATGACTTATAAGTGAGGACAGTTTTACACACCTTCAATTGAGAACCTATAATTATGTCAAACGAAGACGAGTGACACACACTTTTACACTTCCTCAAATAAGAACCTTTCTGTCAAATGAGGACAATTAACACACATCCACACTACCTCAAATGAGAACCTACCTGTCAAATTAGGACAAGTGACACACACTTTCACACTTCCTCAAATGAGAACTGATATTTACCTTTCAAATGAGGACATCATTATTAGGACAACTGAATTGCAGACACTTCGATCTAAAGACATAACAGTCCAAATTTTTGAGAGTAAATTTGGCACATTTTCGGAAAGAACGAACCACCCACGTCCATTTTAGTTAGTATGACCAGAGACAATATAATGAATATCAACATTTTGACAGTTTGTTAATGATGAGACGTAAACTTAGAGTCACTCGTGGCGATTTATAATAAGTACATGTATATGATTTTATGTTCATTGATTCACATGTTTTTAATATTATCTAAACTGTTTAAAGGGCTTAACAATTTCCAAGTACATACGTGAATAAAACAATATCTAGAAAACTATCTGGTGTCATGAATTTTCTTTCATCGGCCTAGCTAATTGAAATACTTCAAAAAGCCAATATGTGTTACATAAATATATATAAACATATATTTCCCTTGAAATATTATGTCTTAAAAGGCATTATATCATCTTTAAAAGTTATTGACTAACTAAGTTATAGTCTAACAAGTTTATATTTTGTGGAATAACATTATATAATCACAACTGCCTAATAAACAAACCGTTTTACCGTTATAAATGAATGTAAAATAAGCTGTTCGATACCGATCACATAAACATGTGCTGATCGAGAATGGGAAATCTTAAATTTAAAAGTACACAGGGGTGGCAGGAAAAGTCATATATGAAAACGCACCACCAGGAAAACAGTTGAAGGGATGTATTATATAGCATGTTAGTGTAGTGGTTATGGTCCTTTTTTGCATGCGGAAGCTCTAAAATGTTCAAAACCCACAATGGGTTATACCTCTTATAAAGGGACTCCACCGAGGTTTAAACGCCTAAAAACATAACATTTGAAACAAGTCAATTCAATTCAGAAATTCAAAGAATGCCAAACTCTGTTGCAATCTCAGTCGCGCTGGCGGATTGGTCTCCGGTGCCAAGCAAGTACCTCAATAGGCGATTACCACGGAAAAATTAACACAACTTTTGGCACGATTTTCACATATAATGGCTTATTATGTATTTCTCTATTTAATCAAAAGCGAATCCCCTGTCTTCCAGCACTAACCTTATCTCACTGTTTGCGATGACAAGTTTCCAAACAAAGTCAAATGCAAAAAGTGTCAACCAAACCTTGCTCAGGGCTTGTGTGTTCGCAGTAAAAGAGAAGCTTTTGTTGCAAGCCATTGTGTTATGTGTAGCACGCTCCACTATGTTCCGGTTCGTTCGGTATATGTTGCTTTAACAACTATTTTGTAAATCAAAAGTTATAGCGAGTTTTGTGGATACGACGCAGTTCATATTGCTTTATTTATTGTTTTCCTTAGAATCAATCATATTCTCGTGTAAGAGATCACCATACACTTCAAAATATAATTTTGCATCATTTACTAAAATTTCATTAAAAAGAGATGTTTATTTTCCAAGAAATTGATGATTTGTATGAAATGATACGACGCAGTTGTATTTTCATTGCAGGTTGCATATTGGTCCAGCTATTAAATTATGCATTAAATATGGTAGTAACATCCAACAACATTTCTTGTCTACAGCTTAAGTCAAAAGCAGAGGTTACACATTGGTTCAAAGACAATGGAAAATGTAATAAAACTTTTTATAAAGGCTTTAATTTTTGGTCCCATTTTAGCACCTGCCATAAGCATTTACTAATTCCAGAAAGCTGTATCAAATGCAATATGCATTGAAAGTCATCGCACACCCATTGGCAACATGTTCTAGTGTTATAGGCAAGTTACACATTCTGAAGCAATGGCCAGTATTCAATAATTAAATGATACATGGAAGCACAGTTTGACATCTTTGGGTACTACCTGTCATTTAAACGAATACATGGCATTTGCTTCTTAAAACATGGCATGCTTATATGACCAGTGGTCTTAGAATTCAGCTAATTTTATCCACAACCATTTTAGCGAATAAGTTAGCAACATTATTTCAATCAGGCTACACTGGACTATATTACACGTATAATAATGCCTTAAAGTGCTACAAGTTTGCCAAGTTGTTATACAAAAAGGTTTGATTAGACTTTTGGGCTTCAGAGCATCTCCTAACCGACCATGGTATTTCATTAACAATCCATTTAATAATTAGAAAGTACAAAATGTAATAGCCAGTTACAACAAAACAATTATTAAAATTTCAATAGTTTGACCTTCAAGATAATTTATGAGTGAAGGTCAATGTCTGTTTTGTTACCTTGAAGGCATATCCTAAAATATTATGATATTCAAGTTTGAAGACAATAAATTCAAAAATAACAAAGTTATAGCCACTAATAGCCACTAATCAGCAAAAAAAAAAACACTTAATTTAGACATTTTACCTTGAAGGTCAAAGTCATTTATGAATAAAGGTCAATGTTAGTTTGATCTTAATGAAGGTCTTGTCCCAAAGGTTGTTGTGGCCTAGTATGAAAACAAAACAAAGAACCGACATGATTGTAACAATACCTGTATTTTTTAAATTCTTTTTTTTTTTTAAAAAGTCGAGCTAAAAATACCAAAGAATATCAATTTTTTCAATCATGATATAACACCCAGTTAAATGAGGACTGTGGGAGGAAACAACACACATTTTAGGACTTTGTGTGTAAAAACAGCACACCAATGAAGGGTTTCTGAGCATTTAGTAGCATGCCGATTTCAGATGTCTTTATTATTTGATCCTACTGCATTTTCAGAGTATCCCTTAAAAATACAGTTTTTCTTCCTAAAAAGCTACTCAGGTACACTGAAATCTGTTCGTTATGTACAATCAATATTGTCTTTCATTTTATATTTGATATTATAAAAATGTATTTAAAAGAGAACAAAATGTGTGTAAAATTTATTAAATAGCCCTAAAAATAACAAATAAAACAGTTCTAAAAATAGATTTTACCCAGATATCACTAGTTATCAGTAAGCGATCAGCAAGTATACATTGTACATGTAGTAATGCTGGGAATGTTACAATCTTAACAAGCAATCTTTTAAGAATTTTTTTCTCAAAATTGTAAGGTCTCTCTATTTAGGGCAGTGACCCTCACCTAAATCATCTGTTACCCCAGCTTTGAATGCTGTGTGTCATGACTGACATGGGCTCTATGGACATGGAAAAGGACTCTCTCTGAACATTGGGCCCCATTTGTAAATTAATCTCTAGGGGCTTCTGCAAAAGGAAATAACATTATAAAATGATAATTGAAATATTTAAAATATAAGGAACTAGAGCTGTCATAGATAGAGACGACATTCAATTATTGTTGATATTTTGCTGTAGATCAATAATACTTTTTTGAAAAAAAAAGTAGAAAATTGATTAATTATTTTAATGTCTATGAATTATGGAGATTCATTCTTTAAAAACATATACATAAGCAGGTGACCATGTGTAATAAGCTGTTGTTACATAATGGACACATTTCATAACAGTGATGACAAAAAATGGTTAGGAAAAAGTCATGCAAAGGACATTTATAAACAGGACACAACATAATTGAATGAACAGAACATGTTTTACTAAAATCATTTAAACAGGTATGAACATGAATTATATACAAGAAATTAGGAGCATGTATCAGTGTATCCCCAATATTTGTCTTCTGACATCAGTGTATCATCAATATGCTTAGCTTAAAACCAATAACAGCTCTATAAGAAACTAGCCTGTACTTAAAGTATAAAGTTACAACTGAGGACAGTGTGAAAATTAAACATTCAATTAAAGACATTGTGTGTACTAAACATAGGCAAATGAAGACACAAACTTCAAACATTTAGTAAAATGTATGTATACTTCTTAATTTAGGCAAGGTTAAAAATGTTTGTCCTTTTTGTATACGAAATGCACAGTCTATCTCTTTTTGTACTTCCGTTTATATGTGTCAAAAAATATCATGTATCTACCATCATTTAGACAACAACTGGCATTCATATTTCTAAAAAATATTTTCAGAAATACTTATGATCTCTCTATTTATGGCATTAATTCTCGCCTAGGTCATCTGTTACCACAGGTTTAAAAGTACTCAGCAATGACTGACATGGGATCGGAGGGCCCGGAAAACTAGGGCTCTCTGTACATTGGCTCCCCTTTGAAAAATCATCCCTAGGGGTTTCATCAGAAAATAATGACATTATCAAATGAAAAATTGAAATATTTAAAATATAAGTAACTAGCATGTACCCTTGGGATATGGTTACTTAAAGTTTATGGTTACAACTGAGGACAGTGTGAAAATGAGACATTCAATTTAAGACATGGTGTGTACTGAATATAGGCAAATGAAGACACAAGCTTCAAATATTTTATCAAATGCAGACTTCTAAATTATTTCTACATTACACTTAGTCTCCCCCTTTTTTATACCAAATGCACAGTCCATCATTATTTGTACTTCCTTTCATATATATCAAATAGTTATATGTATCTTCCATCCTTGAAAAAACAACTGTCTTTCATATTTCTATAAAATATTTTCAGAAATACTTCTGATCTCTATATTCAGGGTATAATTTAGCAATGACTGACATTATATATGTGGATACGAAGTACTAGGGCTCTCTGTACATTGGCTCTCCTTTGGCAATTCAACTCTTAGGGCTTCCTCTGAAAAATAAAATGAAAATCAAATTGAAATATTCTTAATTCAAGGTCATATTTTAATATTATGGTAACAGTTAAGGACAACTGAAAAATGAGACATTCAAGTAAAGACATGCTATGTACTAAACATAGGCCAATTTTGACACATACTTCAAACATATAGTGGTCTGATACCTTAAGTAACATGTTGAAAGAAGGCGGCAAGCAAACA
>NW_026865377.1:0-5861 GCF_026571515.1 Ruditapes philippinarum | reverse complement strand
TACATAAGAAAATATGTGATCTTAGAGTCAGAGCAACCTATATGTGTCATTGATCGAATAGGAAAACCTGTCACGTATAGGATTAAAGGTACTACCGATGTTATCTTAAAGTATGGTACGTTGGTTAGTTAATGTCATTTGCGCGATCATAATTATACGATCTTTACTTCACAACAGCGTTGTGAGAAAGGGTAAATCTGTAAAAACACCAGTCAAGTCAGTTACGTTAAGTTTGTTTACAGTAAATATCGTTTACTTCTTATTCATGACACCTATGGTTATGTATGACGGTTATTTGGTGTTGTTTGTTCCCCAATGGAAGAGCATCTTTGACTTCTACAACCACGTGTTTGTAAATAATATTCTGAAATTCTTCTCTCATATTAACAACTTTTTAAATATTTTCATTTATTTTCTGATCGGTGCAAAATTTAGGCAACAGAGTAAAGATTTTTTGCTTTCTTTCAAAGTATTTAGAATGTGTCATCATAAAGTAACATTAATAAAATAGATTATGAAAACAAGATACACACGGAAGGGCGGGGTTCAATAAACATAGCCTCCACACGATCCAGCAACATAGGACAACTGGAAAGGGACCCAGCAGGCCACTAAACATAACAGTCGATACTTTGTGAAGCAATGTTATGCAGTATTACGCCAAATACACTCACCTGGCTTCAGTTGCCCTGATCCTTTGTTGCTTGGTTCTAGGATTGAAGAGCTTTGCTCTGTAAACATGAAATATACTGGACCATTGACCGTGTTGTATTTTTGTCGTGAATTTGTTTAATTCTTTCATAGTATGTATAATTGTATTGTATTGTATGTATTTTATAAGGGACATATGTTTCGGACACATATTTTTTTGTGCAAATTTGTTGTTTCTTTTTTAATGAATTTTTAATAATAAAGAAAACCATAGATAATGAGATTGTCCAATCATAGTTGAAAGACATCGTTCTCGACTGAATTTTACCATTAAGTGTGAATTTTACCGTTAAGTGTTTACGAATGAAATAACTACATGACATTTTTGCTGATACCCTTTGTTATTTTGTTATTTATTTGGAAATTATAGCATTCGATGTGATTTGAATAGAGAGAAACGTTTTCGGAGACAACCTAAAAATATGCTACTAAAATTGACACCACAGAAACAGAAAAAAGAACTCTTCTCTTTGTTTGTCGTTTGTAATGTTTGGTGCGTGGACGGTAACTTTCACTTACCAGGACCGTCCTTGAACAGGCTCAATTAAACCGAGTCTGCAATATTTTCAATTTTGTTGTTTTGGACGTCCTTTATGGATTCTGTTTTTCCCTATTTTAATTTTGTGTTTATATACAAAAAACACTATACTCATTAGATATAAAATATAACAATTGGTGTTTCTTATGGTTATATATTCCTGGTACAGTAAAATATCATTTACAAAGATCGATATAACTGTGCAATTACCTAATTTCTTTTAGCCCTACTTGGTGACATTCCAGTTGTTTCGTTTGACTGGAAATTGCTGGTGATTGCGTTCAGTTTACGTTGTGTTCCGTTGTTTGTTTTTGTACTCATATTATTGCAGACAATAATTGCATTTTCACATAAAACTCATGTCTATCAGATGCTGCGGAGGTTCGTTATCAAATAGTTTCCATTACAGAGTGGTTTGTGGTTTCTTTAGCAATGTTCAGTGATGTTTAAAAGCTATATTAAGACTTACTTTTATGTACTGTGAGAGAGGTATTTAGACCGTAACATTGAACGAAAGTGTCGCTTAAATTATAGGTTGTTTTAATTCGAAGAATGTCCAACACAATTATATGTACGCTTTAAATAGTGTTGTTTTCTGTGCATATATATTATATTTTTTAGTGTTGTTTTCTGTGCATATATATTATATTTTTTTTCACAGTTTTCTTTCTTTTAAATATATTCTTCATCATATGAACATTGAATTTAAAACGCTTCTGTTTGACCTGTCTGTATGTTTGCATTCATACATACATTTCTTACCACCGTAATATTTGCAAACCAATTGTCTCAGAACACTTCGTGTTGGCGTACTGAAATGTGATATTGGCCTCAAATGACCATTCCTTTTACAATTCTAAAATCTAATAAGAACATTATTTATGAACCGGTCATGTGGTGTTTATAAAAAATTGTTATCATTTGTTAGTTTTAATTTGTTTTTATTGATTACTTATTGACATATAATCCTGTATTGAATTATTATTTCATTTTTTGTTGGCTATTTAAACAATTAAAAAAAAATGGCAGTTGTGATTAAAACATTTCGCTCCAACTTTATTCATGAATTCATTTCAACATTAAATGTTTGTCTGTTAAAATGTTTATTCATGTTTTAAATATAAAATGAATTAATCAATGTTTATATTCGAATTCTCTTACAGCTATTTTGATTTACCGGAATTAATACACATTTATGTAAATATTATTTCAAACTGTACAATTCTAATTTATAAAAAATAACGATATTCTTAAACATATTGTTCGGTTTATATGTTTATACATGTTTTGAAGTATAGACAACAAAATAAAATCTTCAACCTATTAGAAATTGTCTTTTAATTATCCTCCTTGTTGGCGGTGCGCTATTGCTGGTTTGTGTTGAGGGATGTGTTCATTGAATGCCGACATTTCTTGTTTATCTTTATTTCATATTTTCTTAATAAGAAGAATCTTCTTACATCACGTGTATAAATTATTTAATGATAAAACGCCATAGCCTAACACTAAATTAACATTAAATCAACGCACTTTACTTCATTGTTGTTATATATTTCTGGCCATTCGGAATAATTGATTCCAAAACGTTTAATTGTTGAAAATCAAGTAGCGATCGCCGATGCTAGGGGGCGTGAGGGATATTGCAAGCTTTCATTAGACTCAATAAAACCGAATCTGCAATTTTCATGTCATTTTGTTGATTTTATGCTTCCGAGGGATCACTTTTTTTCCAGATATTTTCTCTGGATTGTCAAAGCTGTGAACAATGTTTCTATGTCAACTATGTGAAAAAAATTCCTATGTCAACAATGTGATCTTTTCTGGATCTGTCAACGATGTGGCCAATGTTCCTATGTCAAATTAAAGGAATCATTACCCTTTGTCAATGTTATGACTATATGTACAAATATCTTGAAAGGATATAAAGCTATATCTGCTGAAACATTTTGTAAAGATTCAAAAGCGGTAAATACATATTGCTTTCATATCTTAACGGTAATATCTCGAAAAATTTGTTACATAGAATGCCCCTTTTATTTATTATACATAAATATTGTACGTAAATCAGCATAAAATACTCCAAAACAAAATATTCACCTACTATTTTAGTTGGCTCAGCGATTATATAACACATGTTCCAGTCGCTTTTAGTAATACATATGGACCTATTTCTTTTGTTTTATGTTTTTGTAGCTATTTTTATTATAATATAAACACTATTTTTGACATAAAAAAACCCCCAACAAATATATAGCTTTATACACTTTAATATGACTGTTTTTATTTCCAAATTTGAACTTTCACAACTTTCCTTCTATGTTCCTATGTCAAAAATGTAACCAATTCTCTTTGTCAACGTTGTGACTATTTGTACAAAAACCTTTAATGGGATTGTTTTTTTTCTCCAAATTTGAACGTTCACAACTTTCTTTCTATGATCATTAGTGTCTCAAAACATTCTGGGAAACCCAACATTCCATTCTAACACATACAGTACATGAATATTTTCATCCTCACAGGCATGCACAAAAAACAGTAGTATAATTAACCCATTGTTTCTTTTCAATAATATCAGATCGTGACAGATTAATTGCTTATTCATCTTAAACGCCCTAAAGTTTTCTGATCACTTATTATTAATGTTTGATGTTCAGGTTTGTTTGATCAGCACTTATACATCACGTTGTCTTCGCATAATTGGTGACATTATTGCTAAGACAAAAATATGTACTTTTCCTTATCCACATAAATGTAAGAAATATATTGCTTATATTTATGACTAACAATGTCCATTTTTTCGCAAAGACATCAAACACTGCTCTTTAATTAGAAAAAGTCATAAAATAGTGACAACAAATTTAAACACTTCAAAATAGAGAAAATAAGAATGATTTCTTTTATCTTCATCATTCATATAGTCTTTTTAATTGTTTAAAGATGATGTTGAAAAACATTGCATTGTACAAGACATTTAATACTCAGGTGAACTAAACACTAAAAATGAGAATAAAGATCAACAAAAGAGTAGGTCAACAAATATTTAAGTTCAAATCCGCATTTTATACTTTGGATACAATTGACTCTTTTATACTGATCTCGTAAACACTTATTTAGACATTAACCAATACTTTCTCTATTTCTAAATCTAATGTCTTTGTTTTTTGAGGCTAATGTACAAATAAAAATTCAGTGCAGAATAAAAATGTCATGCCATGCAATCCTGTATGTTTTGATGTGATATTGCACAAATAATATAGAGAAAATAAGAATCCCTAAAGGGAGCCCAACACTGCCAAACGGTAACCATTGTTTATGCCTTTGAGTGGAGGCCCCCTAACGTTGTCATCTATTAAAGGAATCTAAAATAACTTGGCACAAATGTTTGTTATAATACGACAATGTGTCATGCGCAACAACAAGACCCCTACCTCCTGGGTCAAGGTCGCACTTGCTCATTTAAGGTCAACATTGTCTATTTGAGGATAAATATCTTTGAAGGGATTTTGAAAATACTTGCCACAAATGCTCACAATAATGAGAAGATGTGTACTGCGTAAAACCGGTCACCTACCTCTAAGGTCAAGGTCACACTTGGAGGTCAAAGATTAACATAGTCTGTTACAGGGTATATTTCGTGTCCGGTCCATAACTTTGTCAATTATCAAAAGAATTTGAAATAACCTGGCACACATGTTTGTTATAATAAGACGATGTGTCAAGCGCAACAACCAGACCCCTACCTCCAGGGTCAAGAACGCACTTTCTCATTCAAGGTCAACATTGTCTATTTGAGGGTAAATGTCATGTCCAGTCTAAAACTGTCTTATATTTGAAGGGATTTTGTAATAATTGCCATAATTGTTTACAATAATGAGACAATGTGTCTTGCGCAATCTACTTTCAAGGTCAAGGTCACACTTGGAGGTCAAAGATTCACATAGTCAGTTATAGAGTATATTTTGTCTCCAGTCGATAACTTTTTCATGCATCAAAGGATTTTAGAAATTCTTGGCACAAGTAGTCACTATAATAAAACAATGAGTCATACGCAACACTAGCATCCCTACCTCTAAGGTCAAGGTCACATTTCGAGGTCAAAAATTAGCATAGTCTGTTAAAGGGTATATATTGTGTTCAAAATTGGAACTTCTTCATAGTTCAAGGGATTTTGAAATAACTTGGCACAAATAGTCATAATAATAAGACGATATGTCATGTACAACACCGGCACCGCTACCTCCAAGGTCAAGGTCACACTTATAGGTCAAAGTAAACAGAGTCTGTTAGAGGGTATATTTTGTGTCCCATCTATAACTTTTTCATAGTTCAAGGGATTTTGAAAATACTTGGTACAAATAGTTAAAATAGATCCATACCTCAATCTTTTGAAATAGCACAATTTTATGATTCCCGAGGCGGGGGACGTTGGTAACTCTGTTACAAATTCTTGTGTCTAAACGTTTTACGTGTTTTCATACAACAGCCGTGATCTTTTGACTCAATGATATATTAGAAAAGAACAAAAGAACAGACGATCAAAATAAAATATGGTAAACAAGATCAACAAGGAACGGTGGCTTTCAAGTAACATATAATCATAATTTTGTTTTTT
>NW_026865376.1:0-11322 GCF_026571515.1 Ruditapes philippinarum | reverse complement strand
GCCCAAAATAGCTGAGCATTACAGCAGATCATTACCTTCCATATATAAATTGAAATGCCTTTTTGCTTAGCTCACTGTTCACTGCTTACTTCTCACATACGATTTGTATTAAATATCTATATTTTTGGTGAATCATCTATGACTTTAACCTTTTACAACGAGAATAGATCAGTCTGTGCCACCAGTATGATTGTACCTAGGCCTGCCGTCATACCCCTGCAGCCTGACCAGTCTCTTTACTGTTGGCATTTTCATCCCGATATCATAGACAGTGACACTGTTGAACAGCGTTCACCGGAAATAGCACATCAAAACATCGAGAACCTAAGTAAAATGGTTTACGACGAGTTCACCCGATGTATTGTTTCAACTTTTTTCACCGATTTTTCCGAACTAAACAACTTTGTGAAGCTAAATATGTTTAGTTTTAGAGCAGTATTTGCTTTTTTCTGCAAATTGAATACTTTTTGTTAAATTGGCGATAAATTGTAGTGTATTTGTTTTCTTTTGCGACAGTTTTTAGTTTGGAAAAATCAATTTAGTTATGATGGAGAAATAAAATGAAACATTAACGTAGGTGAACTCGACGTAAACCTCCGGTGTTATGAGAGGCTATATCCGATGAACGCTGTATAACAGTGGTTCTGATAAAAGGTAGCTAATCAAATATGATAAACAAGATCAACAAGGAAAGGCGGCGTTCAATGAACGCAACCCCCATACGACCCAGCAACAAGAACCAGCGGCAAGGAGTCCAGGCGGACCCCAAACAAAAACAGGACAGGGCACAAGACAGAGCACGGACAGGCTAATCACCAAAATGATAAATAATTCGTAACTGATAAGGAATTCAAAGAAAACAAAAAAATGGTTGAATAATAGGAAACAATTTGTAACTGATTAGGAATTCATAGAAAACGAAGTTCACTTTGAAAATTGTAAAGGCTACTTTGTTGTCCCTTTTTAATTTTAACCGCTGGATCATTATTTCAGGTGGGAATTTCAAGATTGCGACAGGCAAGTCACTGAATTATGAAAGAAATCCCTTTTTTAACTGTTCATTCTGGATAGACGACGGTATACATGAAGGAGGCCCTTTCATCTATGAACTTACCGTTGAAAATAACAATGAAGCGCCGTATTTTTCAAACATAATGTATCACGTGAGCACGCCGGAAGGTGCGGTAAGGATGCAATAATTTATATTTGTCTGTGCTCTCATTAAGCAAAACTTCGTGACGGTATTTCGGAAACAATTCGGCAAAGACAGTTCTTTTTTCATATTATCTAATCAGTTATCAAGTTTTTGTTTCCATAAATAACCTATAGCTTATCTTAATTAATCAATTCATAACGAAGTGCCACGTGGCACATTGTCTGAAAACTGTTTGTAACAGAAAGCATTAATTCAATTGGTTTGACTGTATTATAGAAAATAACAGAAAGGCATAGTAGAACTGTCCATAGTTTTGAAAAATAAAAATAATGAAACAACCTACATTAAATTTATAAAAGCATTGTTACATTCTATTCTTGGTACCGATTGTACCTTGTTACCGATTGTTCCTTGGTACCGATTGTACCTTGGAACCGATTTACCTTGGTTTCGATTGCCCTTTGTTACCGACTATATTGAAGTAGGTCAAATAAAATTTCAGAAAGGCGCCACAACTTTCGACGCTTCGTTTGACTGCAAAGATGACGACACCGGTGATTCGATCACTTACGACTTCCGGGCCATCAACAATAGCGACCGGTTTCATGTACTGCCGAGTGGTCTTATCGAATTCAATGTCGATTATGACGTCGATAATGCATATCCGACCGAGGAGGTTTTGACGGTGTATTGTATTGATTCCGGCCACATTGACGGAAACCCTCTGACAGGTTCGGCACAAGTTACTATAACCGTGACTGTAAGTAATCTAAGAGATTGTTTTTTCTTTTTATTATCATCTGTATTTACAACATGTTCACGGGGGAGGAACTGTTACACGAATGATGGAGTTCTTATGATAACTTGTCAAGAGTTCTTTTGATGACTGTCACGGAGTTCCTTGAAAGCGTGACGGATTTCGTCGGAAATCTTTATACATTGTATTATACTGAAGAAACGCACGACAAAATGGTAATCTTAAACTTTAAATGTAGGGTTTGAGATGCTAAATTAAACTTTGATAATTAATCTTGCCTTACATATTGTATTTTGTGTCAGAAAAAACATTATAGTCCACTTTCCTTCGCCTCTTGCTTAAACTCTGTGTAACAGTCCCCCCCCCCCGTGATCTTCAAATAAGTTTAAAGTGAATTGGTCGTTCATAATACACTGCATAACTATGTTGGAAGCATTTAGTATCAGACATATTGATTATTTTTCTTGAAATTCCACAGGATGTAAATGATAATGAGCCGGTGTTTTCGTCCTCATCTTACACGTTCGTAGTTACTGACACAACCACACCCGGAACTGCTATAGGTAATATACCATTGATATATACAATGGTAGGATACTACTGTCCAAGGATGATAACTTGAGCCTTTGTTTACATAACAAAGACCAATAACAATGCGAAAAATAGGTTAGGCAGATCAATGCCACAACCTATAAAAATGAAAATAAAACTGCATGTTATCATATGTCTTGTTAGGGCAGTAGGTAGAGCAACCGTGTCAGTAATATGTTTTACCCGTACAGGCAGAAGTTCGACTTCTGGTACGACACATTTTTTTTTACCTCAGAACACTCAATTGTTCAGAAAACAAGTTTGACCGTTTTTTTCATATACATACATGATTATGAGATCGAATATTTTATTACACTGCCATAAAAAAATACAAAAAAAAGAATAGAAATGAAAATAAATAAATATATACTATAAAATATATATTATAAGAAGAAAACAAAAAGGAAAAACGAAAAATAAATAAATAATTATAATTATAAAAAGAACAGAGCAAGAAGAAAAACTGTGGTTATAAAATGGCACTACGTAGGGTTCGAACCTATGAGTACAAAACACTAAAGGTTACAATAATTTCGATCTTCCGACAGAGCCATAACGGTAATACACAAACGATTCTGTAAGAATAATGCTATAAAGTATCTTTTACGATATCGGATAATGATCCAGATAACCCCGTTTTTGGACTTTCCCATGTACCGTTAAGACCAAATTATCATCCTAGGACAGTACGTCATCGCGCACCTGCAAAATGGGATAAATTTGTTTGGGATTCCGAGTGGGAGCATTTAGGGGAAAAACTTGATCCCATTTTCAGGACTTACCTAGGCAGTAAAACATTAAAGACTTTACATCGAAATCAAGTACTAAAGCCAATCTTTGGTGCACTAAATTACTTTTTGATATTCTAACGATCTGCAGGTGCGCGATGACGTAGTATCCTACCATTGATATAATAATTACAAACTTTTACATATTTTTTTTCAACAATCTCTGTTCACAATATAATCAAATGTTATCGATATAACTACAAGATCAGTAATAGGCATGTCATGTTGAAAGAATTATTTTTTTATAAATAATTCAGACATAACAACTCCGGGATATCATGCTATTGGTAATTCATGTTGTAAGAGTAAATATAAATATTCCAGATATAACAACTTCAGTTTCTGTTATTGGTAAGTCATGTCGAAAGAAAGGGTCCGAAATAATAACATGCTAAATTGTTAACCCCGACACACTAGGGTGAGCTTTCTTCTGTTGCTATGTACCTCTCGTTCTTTCCCTTAATATGTACTCATTAGTTCTACTTAAAAAATATTCGAAGGTGTTATGGCAGTTACGGATGCTGATAGTACAACTAACGGTTACGTCCGGTGTTCAGCAAGTTCGGGCTCCACTTACAGCACCTATTTTGCCATTGGCGCCAATTGTAACGTGTACAGTACAAGACAAGTGGACTTTGCAGCTGGTACTCAAACTCAGTAAGCGTCATTGAATTTCTACGTTTCTTCATAAAGGGCTTTCAACCAACTGGGTTTGTTTTATATCGAATTTCTGAGGAGAAAATATAAATATATTTCATTCGATTAAGTTGACTAATAAATAAAGGACAATAAATGAAGGTAAGTTAAATACTGAATTTATTGAACGAGTTGGAATAAATTATATAATGCAGGCCTCTATCGAGCATAATATTAATTTATTGAACGAGTTCAATAAATTCAGTCATGAACCTTTTATCACATACCAGAAAAAAGACCGTTTGAAGTGAAAATGAACCATTTTTCATTGACGCGCCTATATATAAAGCACGTAAAATAACGTCACGTCAAAATATATGCACGACCGTGCAATACCATTCTACGTTGTCGCAAAAGCAGAACTGGTATGTGATAAATATTTCAATTTTTTATACCTCTCGTTAACTTTTCACTATATAGCATTGTGTAACCTCACATTGTGTTATTTCATCGGCAATATTGGCCAAGGGGGAGTAATCTACATAGAGTTCTAGTTCTCTCCCTTGGTCGATCTTTAGGAACGAAAAAAACATGTATAGTGGTGAAAAAAAAATTAAAATGTTGGTTCGGTATTTCAATAACAACATACCACAACGTTACTTTTAGATATTAGAGGGAAGTCAATATCTTATAGTTCATACATAAATAAGCTAAGAAAAAACAAAGAAAGTCAACTATTAAAAGAAATAAGTTCTATTGAAGCCAATTTATCAGATCAAAATGTTGATAGACTGCTCTTACTAAGAGATGAATTATCTCAGATAAATAATGAACGACTTCAGGGAAACCTTATAAGATCAAGGGCTAAATTATCCCTTGAATGTGAAAAACCTACTACATATTTTTGCAATTTAGAAAAATATAATTACATTTCAAAAACAATTTATAGAGTACAAAATGAAAATGGAACTATAATTGATAACCAGGAAGACATTTTAAAAGAAACAGAAAGATATTATGAAGCTCTGTTCAAAAAAAGCGAATCTAATGAAATAATTGATTTTAATGATTTTACATATAATATTAATAATAATAAACTCACAGATACAGAAAGCCAAAACTTAGAAGGTGAAATAACTTATCATGAGGCATCATTTGTTTTTAAAAAACATGTCAAACAACAAAAGCCCCGGCTCATCTGGTTTTGGAGCCGATTTTTATAAAGTATTCTGGAAAAAATGGGACATTTTATTGTAAGAACTCTAAATGAAGCATATAATGTCAACCAGTTATCCATTACTCAAACACAAGGAATAATTACATGTTTACCTAAGGAGAATAAATCTAAACTTTTTCTTAAGAATTGGAGGCCAATAACTTTGTTAAATACTATATATAAGATTGGATCTGGATGCATTGCAAACAGAATTAAAATATTCTTAAATAAACTTATTAGCAAAGATCAAACGGGTTTTATAAAAGGAAGATATATCGGAGAAAATGTTAGACTGATATATGATATTATGAACTATACAGAAGAAAATGATATTCCTGGATTACTTCTTTTGATTGACTTTGAAAAAGCATTCGATTCGCTATCTTGGGATTTTGTACAGAATACCTTATCTTTTTTCAATTTTGGTGCATCAATTAAAAAATGGTTTAATATCTTTTATGAAAATGCAACATCAGCTGTTTGTCAATGTGGATTCTTATCCAAATTTATCAATGTACCGCGAGGCTGTCGTCAAGGCGATCCTCTTTCATGTTATATATTTATATTATGTGCAGAAATTCTTTCCCTTAAGTTGAAATCCGTAGAAAATATTAAAGGAATACGTATTAAACAGACTGAACATTAACTGTCACAGTTTGCTGATGATACCACTGTAATGTTAGATGGAACAGCACAATCTTTAAATGCCACTCTTGATGTTTTATCAGTTTTTGCTCAGATCTCGGGGCTCAGGGTGAACTTTGAAAAGACAAAGGTTGTTTGGATAGGCATTAAAAAGTACAGCAGTGATAGCATAAAAACTAGATGGAAACTGAATTGGAACGAAACTAGTTTCAAAATGCTTGGTATAACATTCCATGTGGATCTTGAAAAAATGGTAGATCTTAACTTTAAAGAAAAAATATCCAATATAGAAAAAATGATTAAACAATGGAATAGAAGAGCTTTGACTCCAATCGGTAAAATAACAGTAATAAAAACAATACTTATTTCACAACTAAACCATTTATTTATAATGTTGCCGAATCCTTCGGATAAATATATACAACAAATTAATGATACATTATATGCTTTTATTTGGAATGGAACTTCAAAAATTAATAAAAATGTGTTAGTTAAAGATTACATGGAAGGGGGTTTAAGAATGGTAAATGTAAATGCTTTTATGAATGCGTTAAAACTTACATGGATAAGAAGAATTATTTCAAGTGATGGTTGTTGGATAAGTATTTTAACACAGGGTATCGATGTACAAAAATTAGTCACGTGTGGAAAGCATTATGTCGAAAAAATGTCAAAATCTATTAAAAATGAATTCTGGAAACACACTTTAAATGCATTTTCATTGTTTATTGAGCATCAGAAATTTGATAAAGAAGACATTTTTAACTTACCTTTATTTTACAATCAGAACATTACTATTGGCAATAAAAGTATTTTTTTGTAAATCTTGGTATGATAAGGGAATTCGTTGTATTTATGATATCTTACAAGACAATGGCCAGTTTTATACACCAGAAGAATTAGGCAAAATCTACAATATAAATATCAATCATCTTTTATATTTAGGAATTAAAAAAGCAGTTACAAACTTTTTTCAAAATGTCTGCTTCAACCCTTTAACTTTTAAGAGAGAAAAATTGCCAACAATTCCAATACACATTAAAGGGATAATTAAAGACCAAAAAGGCTCAAAATATATGTATGATTCGCTTAATGTCAATTTCAGCAAGCCCGTTTGTCAGGTCAAATGGTCACAAAAACTATGCCTCCCAAATGATGATGAATACTGGAAGAATATATATAATTTACCATTCAAATTGACAAAAGATACTTATTTACAATGGTTCCAAGTAAGACTTATCCATAGGATTTTGGGTACAAATAATCTTTTGTTCAAAATTAAATATATTAACAGTCCCTTATGTAGCCTTTGTAATCTTCATGATGAAACTATAGAACATATCTTTTGGGAATGCATTCACAGCAATAAATTAATACACGAAATTTGTATAGATAAACTAAACATGCCAAACTTGAATAAAGAAACTATGCTTTTTGGTTACACTAAAGGAAACAATACAATAAATATTGTAAACAATTTAGTTCTTTTATATGTCAAAATGTATATTTTTAAATGTAAAACTAATAAAACAATGCTATCTTTTGCTGGTGCTATAAAGTATATTTCATATGCTTTAAAGGTAAATGAAGAAAAAGCTATCCAATGTGGAAATCTGGACCAATTTAAAAAAGACTGGCATACTATTTTAAATATATGTCATTAATCATAATATAATAGAGACCTATCCAAATTTTTTGTTCCAATCTGATTATGATTAATGTAAATCATCAAAATACTTGTTCGTATGTTGATGTTAGGAGCGACCTTTGTCTTTTCAGTTTTTATACCTAGCTTTGTTTGAGCATACATGGAAGAATATTTTCATGTTTGTAGTATTTTTGAACGTGCCCTGGCCGCAAAGTATTTGTCTTTGATGTTTTTGTTGTGTTATGTTGTTGTTTTCTTTTGTAAATAATCATCCTTTTTCGTATGTCTATTTATTCTATCGTCAAGCCTCCTAGCTAACCCCATTAGTATCATTAGTTTGTGTATTACTCATAAATATAGAAAAAAGTAATTATGTTTTTGTTTAAGGCATAATGTAGATTTAGTAATATTTTTCTATGTCTTGAACTTATAACCTCCTTTACATATTCAATTTTTCAAAAAAAAAGTTTTGCCGTAAATTACTTTATGTTAATACTATGTTAACTTTTCATGTTTTAACACATTATTGTAAGACTGTTAAGGGATGGACCTCCGACCCTTAAATAGTCATGCGACGGAGGCAATAAATGGGGTCACCTTCGGGGCCTGAAAAAAAAAAACAAAAAAAAAACATACCACATGTCTCTCAGGGTAATAGTGAATTTTAGCAACCCTTGAACTGAAATAACATGATGATAGTGTTAAAATAAATCGCCTCTCTCGCTGACCATTTAACCTTTTAAGCAGACGACATTGTTTGTCGGTCACTGACCAATTCAACCAAGGGCCATAACTTCAATATTTAAAGCACAGTTTTATTCAATATTAAAAGCACTGTTTTATGTTTGAGAAAGAATTTGGACAAAAAACAGTACCAAAACATATTTTCGGCTGGCAAATGTTAAATTCTCAGCCCATTTCCAATGCAGGTATATTGTCACAGCGATTGACGACGGAAATCCGCAACTAACCGGAACATCTACAGTTGCCATCATTTACCAGCAGACACCGACAACCACCACAACGCCCGCTCCAACTACCACGCCATACAACTTTTTTGACCATGCTGGTAATATTGTATTGTTTGTATTTTGTCTCTTAATGGCGCTGGCTTTACTTGGATTGCTCACATGGTGTCTGATGCAGTTTTGTTGCCCAGGGATGTGCAATTGCTTTGGGCGCGGAGGAAGATCCCGGAGGTAAAATGTTATGCACAATTATCTTTTAAAAACTCATTGTATATTCATTCCATAATGTTACATGGCAACATCAACTTTCGGCCCGCTGCTTTTAAAAAAAAATAAACCCGCTCGGACCATATTGCCCCGCACCCCTCACCCATTCCCCACTCTGACATTGCTAACCTTTTTTTTAGAATTTTTAGAAACTATGTTCGATATAACATCCCACATAGGGATATAATATATAATGGAACCCGGTTTGACATCGCTTGTCTCGGGCGAACATTCCGATTTGTTCGTTTTCATCGTATGTGATATTCAAATAATTATTATACTCAATCTATATACATGTCCAATTCTAGCAGTTTGATAAAGCATCATATCTTATTCTAGATGTCGCTCTAGAAGTAAACATTCATTTGAGCCGCGTTACGACAAAACCAACATAATGGGTTTGCGACTAGCCTGGATCCAGACCAGCCTGCGCTTCCGCGCAGTCTGATCAGGATCCATGCTGTTCGCTATCAGTTTCTCTACATGTCATAGGGTTGGTAAGCGAACAACATGGATCCTAATCAGACTGCGCGGATGCGCAGGCTGGTCTATATCCATGCTGGTCGTAAACCCATAATGTTGGTTTTGTCATGACGCGGCTCAATTTTAATTTTCTAGATATCCAGATAGACGGAGAGATGATTATAATAAAGATAGAAGAAGAGATGATTATAAAGATAATAGAAGAAGGGATTCGGACGAATATGAGTAAGTACAATATAAC
This sequence comes from Ruditapes philippinarum, assembly GCF_026571515.1. Taxonomy (NCBI): domain Eukaryota; kingdom Metazoa; phylum Mollusca; class Bivalvia; order Venerida; family Veneridae; genus Ruditapes; species Ruditapes philippinarum. The sequence goes on along the minus strand of NW_026865376.1, from coordinate 1,926 downwards.
GTCATATAATGAGGAACGTTTACGTCATCAGTAGTTTGTTTTATAATGTAAACAGAATGTAATTATGGGCTTATTTTAAAGCTGTAAGCCTCCAGATAAGCACAAATATTTCAATGAAATCACACTTGAGAAATATATGCTAAGATTTTAAGGAAAGGTAAAAATATTCAATATTCAAGTGATAACTTACATGTTATGTGTGATAAATTACTGATTTTTCAGTATTTATAACTATATTTATACTGCGTTACTAACGCAGTAAGGGCTATTTCTTTTGCAAATTTCGTCGTCTTTTAGTATTTTACTTGGGTTGTAAGTGCCATTCATAATGTGTAAATTGCTTCAGTTTGGGTATTTCACTAAATAATACTTTTGTACAGATTTTCAAAATTTTTCATGAAAATTAGCATGAATCTGGAGGCGTGCTGCGTTAAAAGGTTTCTGTTTAATAACGTCTTAGTCCTTATGTGTCTGCTTAACTACGTTTAAGTCTTTATTGGTTGAAAGGAATAGAAAAAAGAGAGAACATAACCACATCGTAAACTTTTTGTACGTAGTCATGTTATGTTGGGTTATAGCTCATCGTCGGTTACCCACGGTATATATTCCGTACATACCTCATTATAAATAATGTAGTATGTGTACGGAATATAAATATATACAATGGAAAGCCGTCAATGGTTTTAGCTCTAATGTTCGAAATTATATAAGACTTATACTTTGTATACCTATAGGTAAAAGCATGTAGCAGAAAGATCTTATGTCTGACAAAGGTCAAGAATTGACAGTTTTATAATATACACATCGTAAATTGTTATAGTTTGGCACTTTTATATTTATTAATCTTATTTGTAATGTATTTTGTCACTTCCAGTTCTCCAAAACGTAAGTTTACCGTCAGAGTTTTATATATAGTGATTTGAGGTTGCTTTTGAAAAGCTTTTTAATTGCATAAAAACATTTTATTGTTAGTGCACGGCTTTAGATTAATTGTATTTTATTTATTTATTTGTATTCTATTATTTTATTTTTTTGCTCTCTTAAAATTTGTGGTCTTGTTCGTTAATAACCTTAAAAAAGCAGGTAAGTATAGACGAGCGTTTCTGAGTATGAGATGTTTTGAGTACGAGAATTAAAGTAAAGAAGTAAATGGACATTAAATTCTAATTTTAAAATGGCGCGTAATTTGTGAAGTCGCATTATAATGGTTTATTTTTACTTTTAGATTATTTGTTAAAAGTTGGCCATAAGTCCATTGCGCAATTCAATGATTTAATGGGATCCTAGACTCATTCGTGTATTTTTAAGCTATTTTTTAAATCAATTTTACTTTTTTTTTCTGATAAAATGTTTTCTCTTCTCAACATATAGATCCCATTGCGTTAGAATTTATTTATTGATTTATGGCTTATTGTTTGTTGTTGAAAATTATGCAGGCTTCAGATATCTTAGGAGGCTAATATAATTAATGGCGATACATGGAAATTTGTGTTGACAGAATGACGGTGCTATGCCGAGTGTTCGAATGCCTCCATATTTACAGAAACATAGAAATATGCTTGGCTATTAGAAAAAAAAGCAGTTTTTATATAATTTATATTTATTTAGCAAGTAAGAATATACTGAAATTAGTCGAGTTGTCCATAATGCATGCGGTGTATTGCTACTTTATGTTATAAATGTAATATTTACGTATGGTATATAAGGCGATATGTAAAAAAACTTAATTAACCATTCATGATTTCGTTAAAGACAGGCAAAAGAATTATACAAATCACTTGACTTTTCGTGTTTATTTTTAGATTTTGTAAGCGCTGCGGTGATAAGGAGCAATCCAAAATATTTTTTTCATTTAACCACTTTTCAATTGAATAGTTTAATTATACAGAAAGTGTCGAAATTTGCCGAATGTTCCCGAGTATTGTG
>NW_026865375.1:0-50089 GCF_026571515.1 Ruditapes philippinarum | reverse complement strand
TCTCCAAAAGTTCAAAAAAAGTACCTGGGGTTCTTTAAGCCCAAACGCCAGGGGGTTTTAAAAAAAATAAATTTTTCCCCCTTTTCCCGGGCCAAAAATAAAAAAAAAAGTATTAAAACTCTTTTGGCTATTTTAATTTTTCCTTTTTTGGGCTTTTGAAAAAAATTGCCCCTTTAAAAACTTTTTAAAAGGCTTTTAAAATTTTTGGATTGGTTAATTTTTTAAAAACCCAAACCCCAATTTTTGAGTTTTTGCCCAAACCCCATGAATATTCAAAGGAAATCCCCAAAGTAAAACTTTTGGGAAAAATGAGTTTAATACCAAAAAAACCCCTTTACCTCCCCCAGACAAAATTTATAATAACCTAAAGGGAAAACTAGTTCACTCCCCACAGAAAAAAACTATATTAAAAATTTACAGATAAAAAAATTTTCGGGATTGGGCCCTGAAAAAAAAATGCATAAAATTTAAAAGGGGAAAATTCCCCAAAATTTTAAAATTTAAAAAATTTGACCGGGTACCCTTTTTAAAAAATCCTAATATTTTTAAAATTAAAAGGTGTCCCTTTTAAATGTTTTGCGTTTTTTTTAACCTGGCCAGGGGCGGAAAAAGCCCCAATATGGGAAAATTCCCAACCCCTTGGGGTGAAATTTTTTAAATTATATGAATATAAAATTTTTGGTTCTAAAAAAATTTTTCCCAAAAACATCAAAAAAGGAATTTTGTAAAAAATTTATTTGCAAACAATTTCCCAAAATTTTTTACATTTTTAAAAATTAAAATAAAAAAAAAAATTCCAATTTCTTTAAAATTAAAATTTTTTAAACCCTAAACTTCTAAGGAAAAAATTTAAACCCAAAATTCCCCCCTTTTAAATTAAAAAAAATGAAATGAAAAATCGGTAAAATCCCCCTTTTTCTAAAAAATTTAAAAAAATTAATTGAAAAATTTAATTTGGGGAAAAACCGTTAAAATTTTTTAATTAAAATATAAAACCCAAAAAAAACCTGTTTAAACCCTTTGGATTTTTAAACTACCCCTCCCCAATCCCCTTTTTTTTGCCAAAAAAAAGGAAACAAATAGTTTTATTTCGGGTCCCCAAAATTAAAATTTGAAAAACCCCAAAAAATTTTTAAAATTGAAAAAAGCTTTTAAAAATTATTAAAAAAATTTGGTTAAGGGAAGATTTTTAAAAATTTTGGATGGTAAAAAATTGAAAACCAATTTAAGAAAATTTAAAAATTTCCCAAAGGAAAAATAAAAAAAAATTTTCCTGAACTAAAAGAAATCGTTTGCCCCCTTCCCCAGTGAAAGTTCCCCCTGTTGGGTTTTAATTTTTAATTTTCCCAAGGGGAACCCCGAAACAAGCCAAAAACCAAAAAAAAGGGAAAACCCAAAAAAAACTAAAAGAAAATCCCAAATTTAATTTTTTTTAAACCCCGCCCAAAAAAGAAAAGAAAAGAGAAAATTTTCAAAAAATAAAATTTTAATTAAAACCCATTTTCTTACACCCCCAACATAAATTTCATTTTTGGTTTTAAAAAAAACCCAAAAAAATAAAAAACCTTTCTAAAAAACTAAAAGCCTTTCCCAATGTATAAATTTAAAAAATTTTTAAATTTAAAAATTAAAATTTATCAGCATACAAATGTATTCTTTCTCACAATCTATTTACACAACTCACATTCCATCATATAAAAAAAGAGAATAAAAAACAATGTCAAAAAATTAATTTCCAAGAAAATATGATTGGAAAAATGCATAGCCCCAAAAGCAATAAGCTGAAGATCATGACCATCAAGAAACTGGTTTAATTATCAAAGTCCATTAAGGGAAACCATCGATCATAATTAGTCTAAAAGTCTAAAAGTCATTCGACTAACTGCTTAGGTCATAAACTCTGAAAATGCCGTTAAGTGACTTGACCTTTTTGTACTGGTCAATCAAATTATAAAGTACTAGTACAGTATTAAAGTTTTGTGGGTGAAAAATGTAACCTATTTTCTTAATTCAGAATCTTTAAAAATGCTGACACATTGTATTACTTAACAAACACAGTAAAAACTTTTTTGTCAGTAAATTTTATAACTGTTTTCATCTTATAGAAGCTGATCCGTACTTGGTTTATCTATTCCTGATGTTCAGGAAGTGGAGATTACTGAAGTCAAATGACATTGTTTAATAAATTGACAGTGTCCTAACCTATTGTAGTTTTCGGTTAAAATGGAAAATGCAATGACATGGCTATTTCTTAAAGTTGTAAACAATTCACTTTGTAAAAAAAGGTAACTTGTACATACTTACAATTTATATAGATAGATGGATTGTCAAACAAATGTTTCCTTCAGTAGCATGTATTAGAAAAACATTGTCTTTCTCTTAAGTAAGAAAAGTAAATCTAAATTCTCATCAATTAATTAATCTAAACACGTGTTACACTATGTCATTAGTACTGCAACATTTTCCAAGAACAAATCAGCATTCAAAGGTAATCATGTATAACATTGCAGGCACTTAACCTCAGTTAAGATTTTAGGAAGTATGTAATAAAAGGGTAATTCTAAGACTTCTTTTAACTTGGACTTAAAGTCCACTCTTATGGATTAAGCTAGATGAGATTTACTTTCCTTCTTAATGAAAATCCTAACCTAGGAAATATCATTTGCACAGTTTACGAGTCCAAAATCAATATACATGTACTGAACTCTCCTAAAAATCTGCATTTACCACTGTAAAAAAATTACAAGACAAGGTAAACAAAACATAGAAAAGACTCTTCGTTTTAAAAATCTTCTTTACAGCAAGATTTTCGTAAGTATCTCAGTCAGAAAGTTCTTTGATCTCTTTCAATGCAGTCGATGGGGAGATCTCTTTCACTGCAGTTGATGGTGGCTCAATGCTTTCATATTCTTGCAAATCATTCAATGAAGCAGGTGCTTCTTGTTCCTCAACCTTTCTTTGTTCTTTCTTGGCTTTATTAGCCTTATCAGTTTTAAACATTCTAAATAGTTCTTTTTCTCTCTTTGGTACCCTGTAATTTTCATTTTCCTCCAATTCATTCAGACTGCATGTCTTTTTATCAGGATCACCCAAGTGCTTACCTTCTTCATTATTACCCATAATGCTCTTATTTCCTGTTGTTTGGTTCTCATATGTGTCAAGGTCATTAATGTTTGGTTTTTTCCCAGATATCTGACCATGGTTCTCTTTGTTCACGTAACCATGTACCTGCTGAAGATGACCAGGGTCAGGGTCATATCTTTCATATGTTGTTAATACCTTGTTAAATTTAGTTAAAATTTACTGTTAATACAATTTCATAAAAAGTAAGCATTAAGTGGGTGGAATCACTTTCTAAAGTTTAAACTGATAATGTCTATAATACTAATAATAAATACTGAATAAATCTACATGCAAACACCCAGGTGCACCAACATTCCTGTAAAGTGTCATGAGCTACATGCCATACAAAAGAGAACGAACAGACGGACCGATGGACGGATGGGCGGACAGACAAGGGTAATCTTTGTGACAGAGTTTTTGTCCCTCTTTTAACTTGGCTAAAGAGGAAGTTTTACTAAAAGTTGGTTCAATTATACTAACTAGTATAATGTTTAACAGTTTAATCTTGTCACAAATTGAAAGAAGTACATGTATATAGAGTTTATTGTCACAAACTGTATCAAGGACATGTATATTGTTTATTGTCACAAATTGTAACAAGTACACTTATATAGTTTATATATTTTTATTCATACTAACAGATTTACTAAATAGCTACTATTAGATTCTGCATTTTAAAACTTCCAGTTTCATGATTTATTTTTTCTATTATCATTTTGTTGGGTACAAGTTTATAAATATAGGATATTTTATTTTTTATTTGATTCTGCTGGAAGCTATAAGCTTATATAGAGGTTCATGGAATCAATTAGCGTAAAATTTCTTGCCCAGCTTGTCCCTCACAGGGTTTGGACCGATGCAGCAAGCAATCAGTTTGACATGTTAAATCACCCTTCCATAAAGCATAAAGCTGCATTTTATAAATATTTAGAAATATTTTGCCGTCTATCTAGGAGCCAAACAGTCTACTTTTTTATTAACCTTTTTAATAGTATTGTTGTAAATCTAATTAATTAATGTACAGGAAATTATGATATTAAAAGGAAAACCCCATGGTAACACTAAATTTTACGTGCAAATGAAGACTATAATTAGCTTGTGAATGGGCTACGTCACAGTGTTATGCTTCTGAAAAATCAATAATTGTAAACCGCAAATGTCTGATTTCCCCCATCTGTTTAGGCTTCGTGGTACATTAGGTCTTTTATATATACAACAGTTATCAAATAATAAAATTATGAAAACATCCATTATATAACACGGAAATATACCGTTAAATTTGGACTGCTACTTAAAGCTTGATTTTCTGCAGATGACCCAAAGGCGGAGTTTGACATGTAAATAGGAAATACACTCTCAATTTCGACATAATAAAGTTGCTGACTTTTAAGCTTATAAAGCTCATTTTGGTCATTTGGACACCAAAAAAGAACAATATGAAACCAATTTCATTAAACAAATGTAGCTATTTCTGTTTTTATGAAATTTATAAAATGCAGCTTTAACTCATATGGCAGGCTAGTAAAGGGATGCCCCTCCTTGCATTATTTCGGAAAGAGGCCAGCCTGAATAGAAATATAAATATTTTACATAAGAGCTTGATAGCACTTCACACACAAAGTGCAAGGCTCGTTTAAATTTATTTCCTTATTGGCCAACTTTCATGAAGGAGTAAATTCCTTAGTACCATTTTGTATATTACACCTACTATTAAAAGGCACATGAATAAAACTTGTGACCTCTGACCTAACCTAAAAATAGATTGCTGATACCTCATATTCTGCTTGTGTAACATCATTGTCATTCTGTTTAGCTATGCAGTTGTCAGGTTTACAAGAATACCTTGATAGAGTATTGCCCTGTGATAAAGTATTGCCCTGTGATAAAGTGTTGCCCTGTGATAAAGTGTTGCCCTGTGATAAAGTGTTGACCGCTGACATTGTATGACTCAACATTCCCCTTGAGCTTGCATGCCTGTGTGAAAATAGAATAATGTGAAATTATGAGAATAAATAAATGAAAATCATTTATATCACTATTAGAACAAGTTATTAGCTTCTTTTAGGCGAGTCTGTTTTAAGGAGAACAGAATGATATAAGATAATTAGTAAATTGATAGGCAATATTAACAGCTTCAGAGAAGGATGTATGTGGGTGTTGCTGCATGATAAACATTGTAACAGAAATAAACAAACCTCTGAGTGTATCTTTTTAAACTTCTGAGATAGTCTCGCCTACTGCGCAATCGTCTTCGGAGAAAGTAAACAGCGACAATGACACAAACTATAACTATGACTCCGCCCACAGCTCCTCCTGCAATTCCACCATACATACCTTCATTTGTACTCTCACTATGGTGTGATGCTCCTTTAATTTAAAATCACTTAGATTAATATTTAGAACTCCACCGAGGTCGTAAACTGTAAACATAATTATTTTATTTAAATTTTAACATGAATCAACTGATGCACTTACAAGGAAAAATATACAAAAAGTAATAAATAATATGCTCAATATGAAAAAATAAATTTGTGCAATTAAAGCCTGATTTGAATGACAATGTTAAAATGCTTTTCATTTTTTTTTGTAATTTTGCAAATTTAAATAAAAATGATCATTCCGAAAAAACAGTGTGAGCGAATGAAATGGCATGAACTGTTGCACACATGTCACTGGTCTACACCTACCATACATAAAATGGTACACAAATATCAAAAAAAAAATCCAGTCCCTTCAAAAAAAAAAACAACAAAAAAAAAACTCAGTTGAGTCCCTTTAATGAGTTAAAACCGTGATGGGGCACATATATAAATCAGCTTTTCATATTTTCAATTCTAGAATTTTTTCCCTTCTAATATAAGCGGCAACTGAATTTCCCCTGCGACCAGTGCAAACCAAGATCATACTGCATACCTAACTGTCTGATCATAGTCTGCACTGTTTGCTTATTAGTCAGTAAATGTCTTGGAATTTGCCTTAAAATGATGAATGGTTTTGTTCAGAGTGAATGATGGAAGTTCTTCAAGATATATAGCATGGTATAGGTTAAGCAGGTAATGACTGCTATCATTCCGAACGTCAGACATGTTACTGAACTTACCTTCAATCTCATATTCACCAGTTGTAATACTGACAGTTTCAATATCTTGCTCTATCATCCTGGGGAAAAGTGGGTGTGGTCTTGACATTAGCCATATAGCCAGAGCAAAATCATTAATAGCTGAAAAACATGAAGGCCATTATTATCTAACATATGGATGTATGTGAATCTTGAAAACTAGCAACCTGTAGAGATTATAAGACCGTTTTATGGTGATACATTAATTATTTCAAATGAAACTTTGGGCCGTTTGGAGGCTGTAAAAAGTCGCCCTGTACATTCAATCAGGGATGTTATATTTCCGATCCTTAAAGATCGTTCAGCACGACATTATTGTTGTGCTTGTGGTATTTTAGTTCTATCTATTCGGCATCTTTCTTGTTGGGTGGTTCCAGTATTCCTCACTTGAATACTGTTGAATACTTATACCTGGATCATAACTTTTTTTAGTTCTTGGTGTATTGTCTTCATATTTGGCCACAACAACCCTTCGGACAAGACCTTTCAGTAGACTTTACTAACCTTGACCTTCATCCATAAGTGACCTTGACCTTCAAGGTCAAATGTCCAAATTATGCTTGTTCTTGCTATTATTGGCTGTAACTTTGTTATTTTTAAATGGATTGTCTTAAAACTTGAAAAAAATAATCTTCAATGCTATTCTTAAAAAATAACCAGACAGACCTTGACCTTCACTCATAAATGACATTGACTTTAAAGGTCAAATTATTGAAATTTTCATTTTTTTTTGGCTATTATTAGCTGTAACTTTGTTATTTTTGAATGGATTGTCTTAAAACTTGAACATAATAATCTTCAAGGATAACCCTTAAAAATAACTAGACATACCTTGACCTTCACTCATAAATGACCTTGACTTTGAAAGTCAAATTATTGAAATTTTCATTGTTTTGGCTGTATCTGGCTGTAACTTTGCTATTATTGAAGGGTTCAACTTCATATTATAATAGAACATTCTTAAAGACAAGACCTTGTTGTTTATCAAACCCAAATTGACTTTGGCTCTGACCTTGACCTTGAATGTTAAATTACTGAATTTTCTCAGATTTGTGCATTAAATGACCATACAAATTTATTGGTGTGTGTGTGTATAAAATGAAAGAAAGTCATGAGCAGGAAATTATACATAGAAAATCGCATGAAAAATCGGCACGTCGCAGCCGGGACGCGAACCACGGGTCTCTAGATTGCCGGTCCAGTATGCCAACCACTACACCACAGCGGCCGTTCCTTTTTTTTTCGAGCTATATATAGATATACCCGCGTATAATATAAATGCATATATTCAAAATATATAGACAAAACTAATGTGACAAGACAGATCGATTAAATTTATAAAAAGGAAACGTTAAGATTTGTTCAAACATTTCTTTGTTTGCTTTTAGAACAAGGAAAAATGTCGAGCGTTGTCCCCCGTTGCGGTGACTCTTGTCAATTTTGCCGCGTTGGGCTTCCTTTAAGGATTCTTATTTCACTCTATTTTCGGGCAAAGAAACTACAGAGGACTATATATCAAGGAATATTTGATGACAACTCATTCACGGCAACATTTTTTCTTTCTTAAACTGTGCCTCCAATACATTTTCAATGGCTGCGAAGGCCATTTTCTTATGATCACATACCAGTTAAAGGGTATAAAGCTTTATCTTAACTTTTTTTTATTAAATCTATAAAATAGTTAAATTATGTTGTTCCCATAATTATGGTCAATTTATTGAAAAGCTATAACAAAGAATGTCTCTGCCTTTTTAACCGACATGAATATTGCCTGTAAACAAAATAAAATGTTCCAGAACAAAGAATTATGCTGCTATGTATAGTAGTTTTATTACAATTTATCGATGATTTTTCTATTAAACAATCATGACAACTTTGTTATAGAGAAAATAATTATACTGGGACATTGTTTGTTTGTTTCATTTTACGCCTTTTTCCAACAGTATTTCAGTCATATAGGCGGGTAGTTTCCTAACCATCGTTCCTGGAGAGTTATAAACAGTAACTTTAATAAAATATTGTCCTATTATTTCGATGTTGATTAAACAAATATGAAGTAAAAGCAAATCTTGAAAATGAAACAAAAGTCTTACATGGTATACTGACAAACTTGTGTTTTTCTGTGCAGTTGTCCCTCCTGTACGTCAATGAACCATCATTCATCTTCATAACACCCAAACACATTTCATCAGTGTTATATTTTTCTGAAACTAACAATGCATATTATATCTCAAGGCATACGCTATTATATCTTCTGAAATTCTACTTAAAACATGATTGCATTTGTGAAAAATGGTATGTTACCGCATTAATACAACACAAAATAGCAGGAACAAAAGTAGATCATGTTTTGTTTCTATACAATTAAACTCTGCCATCATGAAATAGTGTCTAGTGAATTTGGGTGTCAAGGTCATAAATCAGCATGTCAAATAAAATATGTGAAAAAATGTGAAGATGTGGGTAATGTTCAGATACAAAGGCCATAGAGTAATAATTGATTCAAAATAAAAGTATTCTTACTTGATAAAAATTTTAATATTTACAAAGCTGTATTTTTTTCTTAAAATTACTATCTTTTCAATTAAGCATTACATATTTCTGAAAAATATAAACAATTACCATTTAAAACCATCATTAGAGACAATGTATAATATTTAATCTAATCTTTACTACCTTCCTGTACAAGGGGAAATGTATACATTGTGTGAACCATAATGTCCTTAAAATGTTATCAAATTATGACATTAATACATTAATACTTCTTGCTAGAGGTCATGATGACTTTTGATCTACAAGTTTGACCTTACCTTTGAGGTAGAAACTCGGTTCTTGCGTATGACATATCTTCATAAGGTCTAATAATAATAATAATAATAATAATAATAATAATAATAATAATAATAATAATAATAATAACAATAGTAATAACAATAATAATAATAATAATAATAATAAAATAATTATAATAATATGAATGCATTGTGTGACCTTTGAGCTTCAGAACTATATCTTGCACATGACACACTGCCCCAATGTGCTACACATTTTATTTTTGTTTTTGTATGTGAAGGGGGGGGGATTCATAAAATGTTACTGAAAGTCAGCTATATGTATTATCTTTGTAATGGAATTATCATACATACTTACATCCGGAATCTTGCTCATATTAGCCACCCAGAAAGGGACATCTCTTTTTAGCAGAGAAACTGCGCCTTTTAGTATTTTAGCTGATGATAAACTGGCAAGAGTCCAGCCACTAGAACTTTCACATTCATTGTTGGCCTCATCCCAAGATAAATGTGGCATATCCGCATATTTCTTTGTTTCTTGATTATTTGCTGAAAAAAAACCAACAACAACAATAACAACAAAACCACAAGATCGCTTGATCGCTCACCTGATAAATAGTTCGAAAGGTCACAGGGGAGCCCTTTTCTACTCAGAAGTACAATTTGAAAACAAGGGACAGCTTAATCTAAACAATTTTGTACACTATCACCAAGGAAATTTTTGTGTTAAATTATTTCAAAATTGAATCAGTGGTTAAGATGTTGTTTAAATGTGCTTTTCCCTTATTTTAGAGGACAACTAGATGGCCTTACATATCAAATATCAAAGCACTAAGTCTTGTGATTTTAGAAAAGAAGAATTTTTCTCAAATAACTCTAAAAAAGCTAATTAGGCCCCTGGTGGGCCCCTTTTGATCCTAGGGGAATAATTTGAACAATCTTCTCAAAGGACCACTAGATGATGTTATATACCAAATATCAAAGCTCTAGGCCTATATAACTCAAAGTAAAACTGATGACTCCCTGGAGAGACCGCTTTTGACCCTATGGGCATAATTTGAACAATGTTTGAAAAGGAGCACTAGATGGTGTTACATACTAAATATCAAGGTTCTAGGGCTTGTGGATTTTATCAAGAAGATTTTAAATATTTTACAAAAACATATTAGCCCCCCCCCCTGGTGGGGCCCCTTTTCATCCTAGGGGCATTATTTAAACAATCTTAGTAGAGAACCACTAGATCATATTACATACCAAATATCAAGGCTCTACGCCTTGTGAGTTTGACAAGAAGATTTTCCCTATATAATTTTATATAATACTGATGAGCCCCCTGGCAGGGCCCCTTTTAATCCTAGAGGCATAATTTGAACAATATTTGTATCACATACCAAATATCAAGCTCAACGCCTTGTGGATTTTGACAAGAAGATTTTTTTAAGATTTCATTATATAACTATATATAAAAGCAAGGAGACCCCCCCCCCCCCCCCCCTTTTGATCCTATGGTTATAATTTGAATAATCTTTGTAGGGGATCACTAGATGATTTTACATACCAAATATCAAGCTTTAGCCTTGTGGTTTTTGACAAGAATAATTCAATTTCGTTTTAATCGATAAGCCCTTTGACAAGAGGATTTTTAAGATTTCCCTATATAACTTTTTATAAAACTGATAAGCCCCCTAGCGTGGCCCCTTTGATCACAGGGTCATAATTTGAAAATCTTTGTAGAGGACTACTAGATAATGTTACATACCAACTATCAAGGCTGAACACCTTCTGGTTTTTGACAAGAAGATTTTAAGATTTTGTTAAAAAAACGAACTCTTTTGGTTGCCATGGCCATGAAATTTAATTATTTTAAAGATCCTGTATGTTGTTATTAAGGTTGTTACCACACTTAATTGAAATTTTATATATGTATATAATTATGCTTCCAAACCAATTTTCAAACATCGAAGAATATGTAAAATATATACTTCAAATATTTGTCCACATTATATGTAATCATTCAAATATATGCATTCATATGACTTAGACTTTATAGAAAATAAATTTCTAATTACCACCCTTTATTAACATCAAATGTAAATTCGGTAATAACTTTACAAATAATGCTTTTTTGGAACTTACAATATTGATAAATCTTCATCTGAGCATTATATTTATGATATAAAACCATAAAAATGAGTTACAGGACTGGGGTCTGTACTCGACAGCGAAAGCTGCTCTTTTTTCCCCTTTTTGTTCCACATTAACAATATAGAATACATACAAACGGAAGGTTCAAAGCAGCATTTTTAGATCTCAGTAGTGATTTTCAAGGGTGATCTAGCTTGTGTAAGTTAGCTTACATTACACAATTTTACATCCCTATAGGATTTTACCACACGTAAGAGAAAAGGCAGCCCCTTGTCAAATGGAGGATATAAAAGAAACCTTACCATTATGGCAAAGATAAGCCGTCAACATGGAATCTGCAGGTATGTAAGCAAGCTTCAAATGAATGGATCTCCTAGCTATAAGTTTTGTGGAAAAAAAAACACAAAAAACAAACAAAAAAACAGAATTATAATGTTATTGCATTTGACAAAATGGCATGTAAACAATGAACAAAATGCATTGCAGACAAGGAAAAGTTTCTGAAAATAACATATTAACTACATGGAAATAACACAGGACAGCATTTTAGAATTGGCATGGCACAATGATTTGTTAATTCAATATATTGGAGGTTAATTTCTCAATGAAGATGTAGAGCATTGGGTCAAATTGGGCAAGGGTTGGTTTTTTTTATTCTTGTTTTATGATTTATAAATATGACTCATTCTAGATAAATCTATGTAAAATAAAAAGTAAATTAAGATTATGAGTGGCTGGATGGCCGAGCGGTTATGCATCAGACAAGTAATAATCTAAGGATTGCTGGCCACTGGGTTCAGATCCTGCAAGGGGCAAGCCACTGTTTCCATGGGCAAGAAACCGTCACTCATTGTCTAGCACTGGTTGGTTCCAGGAACAGATAACAGTATGCTTCTATAAGTAAAGCTGATAGTTCAAACACAATGGAACTATATCAAATTCGTATAACTAAATAAAGATATTGATAAACTAAATAAATATATGGATAAGTTTCAGGATGAAATGAAAAATGGAAAAACGAAATGGAAAACAATAATTACACAGGAAATTCAGTCCAAATGGGGCATAAAACTGTCAGTAAAAGTTAGTTGCTGCAAAAATGAAACTATGTATTAATTTAACATACTTCTTTGTTAAGTATGTATAAACAAACATATTAAAATCCATCAAAAGATATCCTGCGGAAACCAGTAAATTTAAAGAAAATTCATTTAAAAAGGGCATTACTCTATCGGTAATAAGTTACCATACATCAGGTTATTTTGCATACAACAAATTATGTGATTCTGTCAGAAATCTAATTTTAGCATATCTAATTTTTAACTGTTTTTTCCCCGCATTTTTCTGCTGACAAAGAGAGATAACTCTTTTTGTCAGAGTTTTATTTTTTTTCACTTGTCTGGTGTCTTATCTCACCTTATTCTTTACATTATTCTTTATCGTTTTTAGTATCGTTATTGGTATTACATTGGACATACAGGTAAATATACTTAAACAGAAATACCCGTTTGCTCAATGTAACACTTAAGATTATTATGTAATTAAAAAAAAACACCAGAAAAAAAACCCATTTAATAGTGCCATTATGCCCATCCAAAGGTATATAGTGGTTGAACAGATGAATATCAAAGTAAGTTTTCATTTGGCCATAATTCCTTTTAATTTAATAATTTACAATAAATAATGCACAGATCCAAATAAATTTTCTGTAAATAGAATTTAGCTATATAACGCTCAGTTTATAAAAAGAGTGGAGCAGTCTTTTTAAATTTTAGGCAGTTTTATAATTTTATCCTGAACATTTTCCAATATCAACTGTTGGTCAAACACCATTTTTACAGTCAATCTTTTGAAATATAAAGTCAATTCAGCTCAACTTGAGTATGAAAATATGAGCATAATGTCACTTTAACGACCATGAATATTGAAAATTGATATTTGACATATTGATTTCTATGTATCACAATGTAATATATAAAAACTAAGCTAAGTTGCAAATTTAAAGCAGCTTGCAAAATCCTTTTATTAAATTGAAGGGAAATTTAGTGAATCTATTTTCGCGATATTCATTGCACGCAAATAATAAGTGAAAATTGAATAATATTATAGCGAGTTCAAACCCTGAAACACGGTAGTCGCTGCAAAAATAAAAACTTAACCTGTGTTTTGATATAACATACTTCTATACCAAGAATAAACACAATCATTAATTTCCTTCAAAAGTTATCCTGCAAAAAGCAACTATTTCACAGATAATTTGGTTAAAAAGGGCTATAACTCTTGTCATGAATAAGTTGATTGCAGTAAAAATCAAAGATTGATATAACATACTTGCATGTCAAAAATAATTACAATCAATAAAATGCCCAATTAGTTCACAGAAAAAGTTGTTTTAAAAAAGGTCATAACTCTGCTGAGAAAATCTTGTTTGAGCTGTGTTTTAACATACATGTACATGCCAAGTAGAAAGTTAGAAACACAATCAATGTTATCCTGCTCCACTGAAATTTTGGTTTAAAGGGGCATAACTCTATCAATTGGTAGTTGATAACCGGACCTGTGTTTCGATTTAACATACTTACATGCCAAAACACAATCATTGAAATTCTTCAAGAGTTATCTTCACTGAATGTGTCTAAATATATGTTACTTTTTCTTTTCTATTAAATACATATAACTAAAAGACACAAGGGAGGCAAATGAGACCATTATATGCATCAAGCTAAAATGTAAAATGTTGATGAAGTTACCAAATGAGAAGCTAAGTATACTGGACTCTGTAAGTTCATATCGGACTATCATGCTTGATTTTTTTATAAAAATCAATTTAAATGAAATGAATAACCGGACACAGCTACTATTTATATACATTATGTTTATGTTAGTGTTCATCTGTTCTGTTCTGCAGAAATTAGAAACTAATGTGGTAAATATTTCTTTGAAGCTTCGTTAAAACTCCTCCATGCATGTAGGAGATATGCTCTGGACAATATATTGGACGCCGCCCGGCCGCCAGACCGCCCGCCAGGGGGAACCTACAATACGACCCGTTTTAAAACAGGCATATAAAAATCATTGAACCAAGCCGATAATATGCACAACTAGACTTGGTACTGATCATTCCTATCAAGTTTGAACGAAATCGTTTCTAAGAAGTAGTTCGAACAAGATTTTGTGAAGTTGGCAACACACAAAATTCAAGGACCATAACTGCGCCAAAAATCACTGAACCGAAAACCCGTGTAGTACTTGAGTCACAGATCAATCCTGTAAAGTTTCATTGATGTTGCTTTAGTGGTATAGGGGAAGTAATCAAGACAAACTTTAAAAATAAAAATTACTAAAGGGCCATAATTCTGACAAAAATCATTTAACTGGAAAATGCAGACGATATGCACAACTTTGGTACTGATCATTCCTGTAAAGTTTGGAAAAAATTGAACGCACTAGGAGATTCTGAGGAGTCGTCCGGAGAGAGAGAGAGAGAGAGAGAGAGAGAGAGAGAGAGAGAGAGAGAGAGAGAGACGACGGAGAAGTGATCCCTATATGTCGCCACTACTCCGTAGAGGAGTCAACTTTTGCTCTTCTGTGAAAATTCAAACACATGTTGTTTTTTTAGTATTCATTGAATGACAAAAAAATGGATACTAAAACATTATACTTCAACCATAATTACGATTTTTTTTCCAGGAATATGTTCACTTACTTTTAGATGATTTGTGAGAATCTGACTACATTTTTGAAGGCTACGTTTGTGTTTCATTGAAATTATTAAGTACATTAAGCATTTTAACCTTTATTTTGTTCATAATCGGTATATGTAAGACATTTCCAAAACTACTAACTGGTGTCATATAACACTAGAAAGAATCCGGTAAAATAAGATTTTAATGAGGTAACCAGCATCACAGTATATAAACGATTTGAACCCCAACCGGATCTTGTGAGAAGATGTCAGTGTCAGCCATTTTCTGACGCTTAACTTGTTTAATATATTGGTATTTATATTGATACTTATGGACGTTAGGTTAGTAAATCTATATTTATATCGTAGAAGAGAAACTTTATTAAGCGTTTAAGTTATGCAAAATATAAATGTTAGCATTAAAGCTATAAAATAATCGAAACTCACGAACTGCTTTCAGGTGATCAACACTGAACACTAGCAAAAATCCGTCTTATTTCAAGGTTTATTTAGTTAAACATTGAATTGTGATATCGAACTACTAAAATAATCAATAACAAACGATAATTTAGTCATCTGCAAAAAATATTGCTGTATTTTGAACATTAAATTAAGAGTTTAATAAAGGAGGTCAACTCCGTAAACTGAACGTTACTTGCTTGTGATTGTGAACCCTACTTGTGAGTTTCCGAATTTTATCTGTACCCTGACTTGTGAGTATTTTTAACGATTAAATGGAGAGAACAGAACGTAAATTATTTAACGTATTTATTTGTTTATTGACAGGCAAAATGGAATAATTCAGTTGTCTTCATTGCCCCCTTTCTCTTCAAAAATAATCGGAAACACTATTGTTCATAATTTGGACATCAGAGCTTGACAACAATAAAAGAAACATTAAAATCATACTCAAAAGACTTTAGAATTATTCCAAAAGAACTAAAAAAATGACCTTAAAAGCAAATGCTATTACAAAAACATTAAAAATTTCAAGACAAGAAGGACTTGAAAAATAATCCCCAATCAAGAAATGTCAAAAAATCAAAACGCCTGTTAAAGATGTTCACACATCGACAAAAGATACGTTTTTTTAGTACAGATGACGTAGAGTTTAAGTTTAAACTTGGTGTCAACTTATTCCACAAATCCCACATTTATGTTGTGTTGTGCTTGTTACATGAAAGCTACTGCCAAGACCCTTAACTACAAATGATTCATCAAAATCCATCTGAAATACATGTATATGGCAATTTATAGAAAGGAACTGGATTTACATGTATAAATATCTTTTTACATAAGATAACTTATGATAGCCAATGATAAACTTTTTAAGTTGTGTGAAAAAATAAACTTACAAGTTATCTTAGACACCGACAAGACTGTAAACTATTTAAAAAAATAAGTGGAAATAAACTTGCAAGAGTGAAAACTACCTTTTAGACATTTAACAACAATATGCAGGAAACTCCTTAAAAAGATTTATTAAGAGTGTAGTCGTGCATGTTAGAAAAAGAAAGTCAAGGCATTAATGAGAATATAAAACCGTGTTTCAAAAAGCATATTGAAATCAACGGTAGGTGTAAAGCTTTCAACATGTTGAAATACTAGTAAGTAATCTGCCAAAAAAATCCTGTGATGATCTGTCGAGGAGGATGGATTGATATGTGACGTTTTACAACTTTGAACTTAATAGTAGAAACGTTTATAGTACTTATGTTATATCTTAGCTTTATATTTTTTCAAAGAAAAATGAATGGTAAATGAAGATAAGATTTGTTGGTTGATAATTCCTGTAAAAAATAATTTTCTTTCTCATTCGTATTACCAGCTACTTCATGCTGGTATTTCCATGGAAAGTGAAAACATGATGAAGGTGCAGTTACTTATATAGAACTAAAAGATGTGTCATGCTCTTGTGACACAATAACTTCATATTTCTTTAACAATGCTATTAAAAATAAAGACCCGGCATTTTTATGGAAAAAATTAAAGGACGTTTCAAATCTAAATAAAAAAGGTTGTATAACAATTCCAGACAGACTAGTGACAAGTAATAAAGAAATTTACGGAACTGTAAATATTATAAATGAATTAAACAAGTATTTTGTCAATATCTCGAATGTCATACATAAAACAAAGTTTTCAAATACAAATGTTTCAAAATTGAAAGAAACTTTAGACCAAAAGCTAATATATCATGAATTTAATATTGAATTAATTACACCGTTTGAAGTAAAACTTATTATTGAAAAACTGAATATTAAAAAATCTACAGGATTAGATGGAATTGGACCAAACATCATCAAATATTGTGGAGATTATATTACACCAATAATTGCATCAATTATCAATAATAGTATTAAATCTAATATTTTCCCAGATGATTTAAAAAGAGCTCGAGTTATACCTGGAAAAGAATGTAGCAAATAACTATCGACCGATATCAATTTTGTCAACTATATCCAAAATATTTGAGCGCCATATTGCCAAACAAATACACTAATTCTTTGAAAAAAAAACGAACATAATTCATAATAAACAATCAGGATTTCGTAAAAATCATTCATGTAATACTGCACTCATTAGTTTAATAGATACTTGGTTTAAAGATGTTGACAGTGGAAAAATTATCGGGACTGTATTCTTAGACTTAAAGAAAGCCTTTGATTTGGTTGACCATGAAATACTTTTGCATAAACTTAAACTTTATCATTTTTCTGAAAATGCCGTTAAGTTTTTTAAGTCATATCTTTCTAACAGAATACAACTGGTTAAGATAGGTAATCTTCAATCTCAGACAATGAAAATAATTTCCGGTGTTCCACAAGGCTCAATATTAGGACCTTTATTATTTCTAATATACATAAATGACATAGCTTTCATTGGTAATGATATAAAAATTGATTTATACGCAGACGATTCTACTCTTTATGAGTCCGGAGAAAATATATCAAAAGTAGAAATAAAACTTCAAGATCATTTAAATAACATTGACAAATGGTGCAAAATAAATAATATGGCCTTAAATCCAGATAAATCAAAATGTATGGTAATAGGAACAAGACAAAAAGTAAATATTATGAGAAAATTTATTCTTAAGATAAATGAAATAGCTCTTGAAAATGTAACTGATCAAAAAGTCTTGGGTATTTGCATAGATAACAACTTAAAATGGCACTTGCAAATTGACAATGTTTGTAAAAAAATTATTGTTTTACAATGCATATATATTGCCCATTATGGACTATTGTTGTATTATATGGGGTAAAGGAAACACAAACTACATAAATAATGTTTGTAAGATACAAAAACAAATTGCTAAAATCATTTTACAGCAATCTCAAAGATCTCCGTCAATAAATATATTCGAAACTCTTAATTGGTTACCGTTCCTTGACAGATGTAAATACCACACGGCGGTGCTTGTTTTTAAAACTTTAAATAACATGACACCGACTTATATGACAGAACTGATGACTTTATCCGACAACAAAATATATAACTTAAGATCTAGGTCACGAAAAGATATTGTATTATGGACAAGACCTAAAACAAATTATATTAAAGACACATTTTCTTATTATGGCATGAACATTTGGAACAATATACCTTTAAATATTCGTAATGTTAATAACCTTAAATGTTTTAAAGAAAAATACAAAGCATATCTTGATGTTCATATGAATGAATGAGTGAGTGAATGAATGAATGAATAAATATATGAACGAACGAATGAACGAACGAACGAATGATGCAATATACGTATATGTTTAAACAAATTGTTGAGTGTCTGTCGAAAGTATATGAGTTGTATTATTCTAAAAATTACATATTATACATTCATTTTTCTACCTATGCATGTCCTGTTGTTGTTGTTTTCTATTTCAGAAGGCCACATTGGAAATAAGATATATATGATTGTTATTGTATATTCTTAATGTGTAACCTTCTTTAAATAAAGATATTATTATTATTATTATTATTATTATTATTATTATTATTATTATTATTACATATTCTGCAAGATATAATTTGGAACATAGGACAAAAACAATAAAAATCATCAAAAGTGACTCGCAAGTTATGGTTCAGTGAAAACACAAGTAGGGTAC
Organism: Ruditapes philippinarum; assembly: GCF_026571515.1. Taxonomy (NCBI): domain Eukaryota; kingdom Metazoa; phylum Mollusca; class Bivalvia; order Venerida; family Veneridae; genus Ruditapes; species Ruditapes philippinarum. The sequence continues at coordinate 31,114 of NW_026865375.1, read as the reverse complement.
AGGTCATTAAAATTGTTTTTAGCAAGACGGGTACAGTTATCAGAATGTTCGCCTCTATTATTTACTATGTTCTTATCAATATTCAAAGATATCTACACAAGTGTCTGTGCGGTAACAAGAGGTAAGAGAATAAAGTTAAGATTCAGATATGAGTTATAGTGAAATAAAACAATTTAAGGGATAAATTTGCGTGTGTAATCGGCGTGTGTTGACATAAACAAAACACGAAGCGAAGAGCACAGCATTTTTGCGCATACATTTAAAGAAGCTGGTTATAAGCAAAGAAAAACTATTTCTTAATATGATTCAAATGTTTACATACCGTCACAGATTAAATGCAAGCCGTCTTAAAAAGTTTTATGGGTCACCCCGCCTGTTTGTACGGAAATAATGTTGAGATCTTCTCACAAGATCCGGTTGGGGTTCAAATCGTTTATATACTGTGAGCATTGTATCTAAGATTTTAATGAGGTAACTAGCATTGTATCTATCATGAATTCAGTGTTACGACGTAACATGGTCTCAGTCACATTTTACCTGCTGATTTAATATGACTTGTCTCAAGTACACTTATGAATATCAAAACCATAATTTTATAGAGTATTTATTGTATTAAAAGATCGACGAATTACAAAACAAAAGTTTCCATCAATATGCCATTTAACACTTTAGGACTTATTGATATTTTCGAGTTTGGTTCAAGGATACTTACATGGATAGCAAATCTTAACATCCTTGGCATTTAACCAGACAAGTTCCTCAGCTTCTAAATCATCAAATATCCCACTCTTCTTGAAACCGTCTAAACCTATGTCAGGTAGCAGAGAACGACCATGTATGTCACAGATTTCCTGGGCCTTACCCCAATCTTGGCTTATCGGATGTATTGCATATTCTATGCAATAAAACAAAATTAATAATATTTCATCATGTCTATTAGTATATTTAAAGTGCCACATTTTTAGATAAAGAATTATTAAAATAAATCAAAATAAAACACGTTTCATGCAATTTTCACTTAATCTCAAATAGGTACAGATAACGCTACTAATTTATGGTAGATTATATTTTTAGCTTTTACAGAAAATCTTTTTCTGCTATATATATTAACTGGTTGTTATTTTATTATTTGTAAGTCAATGTTCAAAAGCAAAATTCTTAATTTCTACACGCTAGTGATTGACTATTTCAACTAACTAGTTTAGAATTATGTTTGAACTACATGTATTTCTTTACCCAAACAGAATATGCTCGGGTCTTACTCAAGTAGAAGAACAAATTGTTGCAGATAAAAAATTGACTTTTATATTGATGTCATGCATGGGGCAGAGGAACTTAGTTTCTCACTTACTTTTAGCAAACATAACATAACTTATTCTTGAATACAGGCATGACTTCGATGAGAAAAAGAAAGGGACCTTCGATCTAGTTTTGAGCAATGTAATGGAATATGGAGATGAGCGAGTTCCAGGGGTATAACAGCTGACTTCAGCCAGATAATTATGAAGTGCTCCACTCAACTGCAGACACTTCAACATTATTTTATATAAAATAATTTGTAAAAAGCCATGTTAAATAAATCCGCATTATGAATCATAAGCTAAACTTTCGTTATATATAATTATAATTCACTTAGAGTCCATTTTAGATCTAAGAAATAATCCGGATTCCTATGAATATTGTTTTGAAAGAATATGACATTTGTTGAAAAGTGTAATGCGCTAAAGTACGCTTTTCAGAGCTTTTTTAAAAATAGTATTCATATCAAAATAAATACACTTTAAATTATGCTTCAGATTATAACTTTCACCTTCAATTTTGATGCTTCTATTCAAATCTGGAAATTATATTACATGTATATACAAATGTTATTAGTCCTTGTACTTACCGTTACCTTTTAAAGCATCAGTTGATGTTAATAAAATCCAAGATAATATGACAGCCTCCGAAAAATCTTTCATTCTGTTTCAATGATTTCTAATTTCCCTTACAGTGGTCTGTAAATTAAAACTTTCCAATTAGAAAACAAATGACACGTCCTACTTTAAACTGGAAACAATTTTGTATAAATATACAAATCTTCTTAATTTTGTTTGAGTTCTAAACAAAGTCTTGTTTTGTCAGAAAAACAAACTATCACAGTGGTCAGATCAATTATCAATAACATAGTCTGTGTGTCCATTTTCTTGTCTGTAAAAAAGAAATCAAAATGTTTAATATCAAGTAAATAATTTTAAAATATTGTTAGCCAAATTTGCCTGAAATTGTTACATTTCCAGAAGCACTGTACTACAACAAAACAAAACAACAACAACAACAAAAAATAAACTCACTGAAAATTATTAAACATTTTAATTTTCAAATATGAACACACAGAAAAAAGTTCATCCAGTAATCAGTAGATGAAATTAAAAAAAAAATGTACAAAAGTTTCACATTATTGTATAAAACAATGGCATGAATCAAATTTCACAATGTACACTCCTTGTCCGCTAAAACTTCCGCTTTCGAGCAAGAAAACGCGAATAATTGCTGATTTTGCACTGTCTTGATAAGTTCAATAAAGACCGATCACGGAGTAATTGTTACTTTTATAACTAGGAGTTACATAAAAGAAATTATTTCTGGCCTAAGCCCTACGGTAAAACCTATAGTTTTCAAAAAAAAAAAAAAATACGATTTCTCACCCCGGTTGTTCAAAAAATGTTACAATTTTTGACTTCAAACACCGATTTCAAGCTTTGCATATAATATACCAGCAATTCTACTTGATACTTTGAAGAGTTAAGAAAATTAAACAATAGCTGATTTGCGCACATTGGTTTATGAAAAAAAATCATCATTGGTGTTGTTTAATTCCTAACTGTACGGTTGCTTATGGTTGCTTGGGAGAATAAATAAAAACTGTGTTGGGTTGCCTGAGAGTCAACTATTTTATAATTTCCTGATGTTTTAATTGTTTTAGCTATTGTTAATTAATTTAAGATCTAAAATTACACATAAACGGCGTTTTTACATGTCATTGTTTTGGAAATGGGAAAATACACCAGCATTGTACAGCTCATTGATGTTATGATTTGCATTGTTCACATTTGTTTATGGAATGTCTTATTTGCATGAAATCAAAGTGTGTGTTTTGTTTGTTTGTTGTTTGTTCTTGTTTTGTGTGTGTGTGTGTGTGTGTGTGTGCGTGTGTGCGTGCGTGCGTGCGTGTGTGTGCGTGTGCGTGTGTGTGTGTGTTTAACCAGGTTTTTCTAAGGGAGGACTTAATTAGATTAGATTGAGGTTTGTCGGCGGGCGGGCGTAAACAATTTCCTCTGTGCGCATTTCTCAAGGGGTTTTTAGTCAATTACTAAAGTTTAAATGAAATATTTCAATGCAATGTGGTGTATAGTAAGCTTAATGAAGATCTCGCTTATTATTGCAATGACCCACCTAACGTCAAGGTCACTTACTAAATATGTCAATAACTAGAGTTTGGGAAGTGATACATTTGTATTTCAGTGAAACTTGGCGAATAGTAACATTTTGTGAAGATCTCCTTGGGATTTCTTTTGGGTCTCATAAGATTGAGGTCAAGGTTATTGTTACTAAAAATGGAAAATCGATTTCTGATCAATAAGTAGTGTTTTAATGAAACATGCTTTAAATTAAGCTTATGTGAAGACCTAACTTAATTAAGATCCGCAAGGGTCAACCTTACTGTTACTAGAAAAAGAAAATCGTTTTCAAGTTAAGAATGAGATACTTTTATTATCCCCTTAGGACCAAGGTCAAGATAATTTAATTTTTTCCAGCAGATGTAATTTTTTTACGCTTTAAATAATTGAAAACCTGGCATTGCCATGTTTCTTGTTGTTTTTGTTTTTGTTTTTTTACTGCTCTCAATGTTTACATTATATATGCTTTAAAACACGCTGTTTGTGTATGAAAACCATTGTCAAGTGGTTAAATGTTTCCTATTTATTTGTGACATATATGATACGTCATTAGTATTCTAAGCGTAGGTAAATGCAACATTTATCAAATAAATATGAAACTGTGTCTCATTTTAAATGTTGTCACAATGTGTCACAATGACTGTGGGTGATTTTGTAAAAAAACAACAACAAAAAAACAACAACAATAAAAACAACAATAATTAATCGATTGATTTATGTCTCTTCAATGTACACACCGTAATATCAGTGGCTGACTGTATATATTAATTATGCACTTGTAATCCAAATTGATAGCTTGGTTATACATATAATCTGCATGAAAACAACATTTATGTACTTGCAAACATTATGCCAACAATTAAATATAAGATAATTTCTTAAACATTGAAATTCAATATTATGACAGAAGGTTCAAATAAATGAAAACAACGAGTAAACTATCAAAATGATTTGTTAAGAATGTACATGTAGCAAAACGGAATAAAAGTATATTAATCATTTTAATTAGAGTAATGTGAATATTTAAATAAAGCGTCAAATCAAGAATATCAACATTATTGATTTTATATATATCACTTAAATAGAGAAATAAAGAATCCCTTAAGAAAGTTCAACACGACAAAATTGAAAATGTTGCAGGTTCGGTTTGATTGTGCCCGTTCATGGACGGTAATGGAAAGTGCAAGTTACCGTACACGCCCCCTAGCACCGGCTTAAGCCGAATTCAACATTTAACACGAAAATGGTGAAATTTTGAATTTAGAAACATCCGCAGATGTGTTCATTCGGCGGTTATCTTAGAACCTTCAATGAGACACAGTAGTGCCATTAAAACTGTTCCGCACTGATTCAGAGGAAATTTCATCACCATCTTTTCCGATTACTCACGAGGTAAATTTGTTACAACGATTTGGACATGTATATGACACGTTTCCCAAATATATAACTATTTCAAAGGATCTTCACGTGATGTAAAAAAATATCTTCAATTGAGGACACTATTTTTTCATAATAATAATAATAACAATAATAATAATAATAATAATAATAATCATTATCATCATCATCATCATCCGGGATGACCCATGTTCGAACTTGACCTAGAAATCATCAAAACAAACTTTCAGACCAATTTACAGGACATTTGGATCAATACAGTAGCCACTAGAGTGTTAATAAGATTTTTCTATTTCTAGCTCCGGTGACCTAGTTTTACATCCGAGATGACTCATGTTCGAACTCATCCGAGCAATGACCTAGACAAGCATCCTGATTAAGTTTGATGATAAATGAGTCAAAAATGTGACCACTCGAGTGTTAACAAATTTTTTCTATTTTTAGCTCCTGTGACCTAGTTTTTCATCCGGGATGACATCATGTTCGAACCCATTCGAGCAATTACCTAGAAAAGCATCTTGACCAAGTTTGATGACATTTGAGTCAAAAATGTGACCACTAGAGTGTTAACAAGGTTTTTCTATTTTTAGCTCCTTCATCCTAGATACCCATGTTTGAACTCATCTGAGCTATCACCTAAACAAGTATCCTGACCAAGTTTGATGATGATTGAGTAAAATATGTGACCGCTAGAGTGTTAACAATATTATTCTATTTTTAATTCATGTGACCTAGTTTTTCATCCGAGATGACCCATGTTCGAACTCATTTGAGCTATCACCTAGACAAGCATCCTGACCAAGTTTGATGATGATTGGGCAAAAATGTGACCACTAGAGTGTTAACAAGGTTTTTCTATTATTAGCTCCGGTGACCTAGTTTTTCATCCGAGATGACCCATGTTCGAACTCATCCGAATTATCAACTAGATTAGCATCCTGACCAAGTTTAATTATGATTGAGGCAAAAATATGACCACTAGAGTGTTAAAAAGGTTTTTCTATTTTTAGCTCATGTGACCTAGTTTTACATCCGAGATGACCCATGTTCGCACTAATCTGAGCTTTCTACTAGATAAGCATCCTGACAAAGTTTGATGATGATTGAGGCAAAAATGTGACCGCTAGAGTGTTAACGAACAAGTGTGGACGGACGACAGACGACGGACATTCAACGATCCTAAAAGCTCACCATGAGCTAGCTCAGACGAGCTTAAAAGTTACGGACCAGACACAAAATATACCCTATAACAGACTATGTTAATCTTTGACCTCTAAATGACCTTGACTTTGGAGGTAGGTGACCGTCTGTTGCACATGACACATCGTCTCATTATTGTGAACAATTGTGGCAAATCTTTACAAAATCCCTTCAAAATTAAGAAAGTTATGAACCGGACACGACATATACCCTCAAATAGACAATGTTGACCTTGAATGAGCAAGTGCGACCTTGACACTGGAGGTAGGGCATGACACGTCGTCTTATCATAATAAGCATTTGTGCCAAGTTATTCCTTTCATAAATGACAAAGTTATGGACCGGGCACGAAAGTGTGACGGACGGACGGAAATATGATCATTGATTCAATGATCGATCTTAACTGAACTGTTTTACCTATATTTAAGTTTGTCGTGTATAACTCGCTCGCAAGCGGAAGTCACAATGGGTAAGCAACTTTGATCACGTGACAACAAAAGTCAACGTACACGGCCTAAATAGCTCGGCTAATGTATGTTTTTTGTGATTATTTTCCTACCGAGCCGTTTAAAATAATGCTACATAGCCTACCGACCGCGCATTTCCGATGCTACTAAATATGTATTTGGTGTCGTCTTACGTTTTGTATTTTCTGAGAACATTCTAACAATATTTACAAATTTGTCCTTGTAATGATGTGAAAGTTTTATGCCACCAGTACAGAACAAGGCTAGTCTACACACACATGTTTGTTCATACTGTATGACTTACACAGTACATTGATGGCTATCTTATTGTAACATTTTCATAGCATATGTACAATCTGGCACATAAGCAAATAAGAAAAAAAAATCTATATGCAAAGCATAGCAATTCCATTTAATATAATGTTAGCAAGGTAACAGTTTATGTATTAAATTTTCCTGGTTCATTAGTGAAAGACCAAAGACAACCTTCTGTGCATTATTTGGGGCAACGACTTGCTCTGGAAGTAAAACTACTATGTAATGGCAAACTATCTAATAACTTTCACCACAAAAGAATTCAATTACCAAGACTTAAAGTTGGATTCAAATCCATACTATTGAGAAACAGGGAATTAAAGTCAGAAAATTTAATCTTTCAACTATAAATTTTTAAAGCCTATTTGTTTTGGAAAAGTAGTTCCGGTTAGGTGGTTTCCTGCTTACATTTGTTAGTGCATGATTGAACGGGAAACCAGTTGCAATCGTGCCAATCGCAACTTTTCGGCCCTTTCCGTCACTCTTCGGGTTAATTATAATAGCCGAGGTTGTTCCGATTGCAATCGTGACAATTCGGGCGATTTCGTCATACTGCGTATTTACACGGTCTTTCATTCGCTTTGTACGCCATTTGGCATCCTTGTGTGAAACGTTGCGGTTTTCGTTGCTATTGGCCAATCAGAAGACTCGTTACAAAATATCGAACAGCTGATTGACAATGGCGTAGAAAGGAATCTAAAGACCGTGGAAAGGTTTGAAATTCGAATTTTGCGTGTATCAGATGCTACTGATGGTTGTGAGTGGTCCAACTTAATGTTTTTAGTAATATTATTTAGTAAATTCAAGTGATTTTGACCCGTACTCAGCTGACATACACGTATTAGTCTATGTTTACCTACCGAATTGTTGTGCCGCAATTCTGTCTACCAAGTATTTTTAGCACGAATTCGCTCGTTTCCTGATAGATATTTCATGAACGGGAAGGGCTAGAGACTTGGGGTTGGTCTCATTTTGAAGCTTAATATAAACGTGAAATAGTGATAAAAGTTTTATTTAATTCTCTGGCCAATTGTTTTCACAACGGCCCGGGAAATGAATCCCTTGCTCGTAGGCTCGAATCTGGGGTTTCCGGCCTTCTCTTAACTTATAGTATATTTTTAAAGGGGGTCATTATTTACATTTTTTTGTTTGCTTTTTTTTGACATTTTTAAGATGAACACAGGTTTTTATTTCAATCTGGTCATATTTTTTCTTCCCAGGTCCGATACTCGTGCCTGTGATTTTTACTTGATTCCGTTTAAATTCTTTTTCAAGACGCAAAAGTTAGTTTCTTTATAATTGGTTTTTGTCTTTATTAGTGATATAAAATAGAGAATGGTTACTGTAGTATTATTCCGTTTCCAAAGGGCGGTCCTGCTTACCAAAATATCGTGACCGAATCACGCAGAATATTAGTGCATGGTCAAGTTATATTTAGATCTACTGACATAGTTTAAACGTCTTGCTGAGGTAATCTAAAAATAGCCCATGCATATCATTAACCTTACCACGTGGTGATCTCCTGTCCATAGATATTTTAGGTGTAACATTGTTGATACATGCTTATTAATTGGTACCACGTAACGAAGTCTTTTAGTGCATTCACTTGTCTCTAAAGCTGCTATAGACTGCCAAAACGAATGACTCTCTCTGCGGAAAAAGTGGAAATGAAATGTCCTTCAGTACGATAGATTGATCTCCACGTGAGAGCCAATGTTAGTATTTTTTACGATTGATTATTTTAATAGAGAATAGATTTCAAATCGTTTTTGACAAAAAAATATTCATTTTTACAAAAAAAGTTGCAACTGTTATCGTCAGCATGTTCCCGTTCAGTTATAAACAGTGGACTTCGGGTCCCTATTTACGCATAACCACTGGTACTCAAACAAATGGCACAGGTGCTCGTCCAGTCTTGGGGCTTACCCTACCTATCCCTTTAAAAGTGAAACTTTTTTTTTTCTAGAAAAAACTATATAAACCCTTTATGATATACAAATACCGTAATTCAAAAAAAAATTGTCATAATAAATTGAAACAAGAAAAAACCCCACAATTTTAAAGGGAAGGGATGATGACACACTGAGCAAGCCTTTCCTTTTGAAAGGAAACTTTATTTGAGCTCACCTGAGCTGGCTCAATGTGAGCTTTTAGGATCTGTGAAAGTATGTTGTCCCTTGGACGTCCACAGTTAGTTCGTTAACACTGTGGTGGTCACATTTTTTGCCTCGATTGTCACCAAACTTTGTCAGGATGTTTGTTCAAGTAATTGATTGGACAAGTTTGAATATGAAAAACTAGGACACAGAAGCTAGAAATAGAAAAATCTTGATAACACTCTAGTGGCGACTAATTAAGATCAAATATCCTGGACATTGGTCAGAAAGGTTATTTTGATGATTTCTAGCTCAAGTTCGAATATGGGTCACCTGTGGTCAAAAACTAGGGTACACAGCCTGAATATGGAAAACCTTAGGCTACTGTTTAGTCCAAACATCCTGTAAATTGATCAAAATGGTTGTTTAAGCGATTTCTAGCTCAAGATCAGAAACTAAGTCACACAGCCCAAATATGCAAAAATCTTGTAAACACTCGGGAGGCAACTGTTTCGGTCTAAATGTCCTGGAAATTGGTAAAAAGGTTGAATAGATTTGAATATAGGTCATATGAGGTCAAAAACTTCATGCAGCCGAAATATGGAAAAGCCTTGGCAATACTTTCAGCCCAAATTTCCTGGATATTGGTCAGATATCTAGCTCAACTTTGAAAATGGGTCATCCGGGATCAAAACTATAACATGTTATCTGTATTCATTCATTGCTAACAATATTCATAGAAGGCCTTAATAATCAGATGGGGGATATAATGGCCATCATGGCCCTCTTGTTTAATATGTAAATAATGCAGTACGTTTCTGATTTCAATTGTTTTCCGAGGTCAAACTAAAATTTTCTCTCCAAATCAAAACATCAAAAACTTAAAGGAAAACTTGGACAGTTTACATTGGTAATGACACACAATCTTACTTTTATATGATTATTGACTTAAAAAATCTCAATTAATTTATGAAATTACTGATACATTAAATAACATAATTGTTAACGATATTATGAATGTTATTATATATTATGTCATAATACATTTGATATGCTTGTATAAGACAGCATCTGAGGCAGCAACTTGATTAAAACCTTTACAAAATTGTAGTATTCACAATTTGATGTTTTGCTTTTTAATCTGTTAACTTTGTGTTTCATTATTAAAATAAAAAATATTAAGTCTGTTCATTCTTGTGTTTCTCACTGTTCTGCATTATTACCACTGTTAAAACAAAGACGATCCGACCTGGAACCTCCTAACGGTATCAGTTGAGTGTTTGAATCCAACTGAGGGTGTTATATTCATTCATGTGAGGAAGCTATACAGCTTATGAAAGGTAGTTGGTTCTACTTGACTAATTAAATGCACAGAATGGCACCCAATTAAGATCTTCCTCCGCTTGTTAAATCACCATAATTATGTCCTTGATAGTGCATGTGTAAGTTGCAACCCAACAAAAATAGAAAAACGGTACTCTAAACTTTTTCATTGGAGCTTGGTTTGGGATTAGTCTTCCGTAATATAATACAATTTGATACATATTCAAAAAGACTTCACTTAGTCCCTTTTCCACTTGTGGGTATAGTGCTGCATTTGTGTTGAGACCCTTTGCACTGCCTTACTCAATGGAAGATAGACAGCCTTAGCTCAGCTCTATTGTAAAGAAAAGTATAGGGTGATATTTAAGTGAAAAAGTGTTTAACTACTCTGCATTACTTTTGCCAAAGTGGTACAACACCTTCATTTCTGTCCCAAAAGTAAATTTCAAAACACAATGTATAGTAAAATTAGCTTTTATATATGGAATTATGTCATTAGTTTAAACAATATTTTATTTCTATTTTACAACATAAATATATACAGTAACCATATATAAATACACTGATATATTTCGTGGATTGAAAAACAAGTCAATTATGTCATTAAGATGTGTTAATTGTTGGTCATTGTGAGATTTCAATTATACTACCACAATTAGGACTTCAGAGTATAGAGAACTCTGACTAAAGAATACATCTATTGACTTCATGTATGTTTCATGGCAACAAAGTAACGCACCAAAAAAGGAAATTGGCAAAAAACAACAAAACAAAAAAAACTAAGGAACACATCATGTGATATTGAACACACAGTGAGGAGTAGAGCTTCAAATAATGATTAGATTATCATTTTCTTACACTCTACATAAATATTCATTCTGTATTTAGAAAGCAACAAATAACAGTACAACTTCTGAAACATGGTCCTATATATTTATTATTACATGAAATTTATAACATACAATGTATTCTTTCTCGCAATCTATTTACACAACTCATATTCCATTGTACAAAAAAACAACAAAAAACTAGAATGTAAAAGAATGAAATTCCAAGAAAATGTGATTGGAAAATGCATAGCCCCAAAAGCAAAAAGCTCAAGATCATGGCCATCAAGTAACCGGTTTAATTATCAAAGTCCATTAAGAGGGACCATCATAACTAGTCTAAAAGTCAATCGACTAACTACTCAAGTCATAAACTCTGAAAATGCTGTTAAGTGGCTTGACCTTAAGTGCTCAAGTCAATAAAATTATAAAGTACTAGATCTAGTACAGTATTAAACTTTTGTGGGTGATAAATCAATTCAGTTATTTTCTTAATTCAGAAAAGTGAGGGTTCTCTTTAAATAATTATGACATATTCTGAAACTTAACACTGTAAAGACAATTTTGGTCAGTAAATTCAACAACTGTTTTGGTCAGTAAATTCTACAACTGTTTGCTTCTTATAGAAGCTGATCTATACTCGGTTTATCTATTCCTGATGTTCAAGGGTAGATTACTGAAGACAAATGGCATTGTTAAATAACTTGACAGTGTCATTACCTATTGTAGTTTTCGGTTAAAGAGTAAAATGCAATGACATGTCTATTTCTTTAAGTAGTAAACAATTCACTTTGTAGAAAAAAGGGTAACTGGTACATACTTTCAAATTATAAAGATAGATGGATTGCTAAACAGAAGGTTCAATAACTAAATGCTTCCTTTGGTAGTATGTAATAGAAAAGCATTTTTCTTTCTCTTAGCTTTTATAAGAAAAAGTAAAACTATATTCTTCTCAATCAGGTAATCTAAACATGTGTTACAATTTTTCATAAGTACTGTAATATTTTCCAAGAACAAATCAGCTTTGCATTCAAAGGTAATCCTGTATGACAATGAAAATCCTAACCTAGGAAATATCATTTGCACAGTTTACGAGTTCAAAATCAATATACATGTACTGAATTCTCCTGACAATCTGCATTTACCACTGTAAAAAATTACACGGCAAGATAAACAAAACATAGAAAAAGCTCTTCGTTTAAATCTTCTTTACAGCAAGATTTTCGTAAGCATCTAAGTCAGAAAGTCCTTTGATCTCTTTCACTGCAGTCGATGGTGAAATTTCTTTCACTGCGGTCAATGGTGACTCAATGCTTTCATATGCTTGCAAATCATTCAATGAAGCAGGTTCTTCTTGTCCCTCGAACTTTCTTTGGTCTTTCTTGGCTTTATTAGCCTTATCAGTTTTAAACATTCGAAACAGTCCTTTTTCTCTCTTTGGTACCTTGTAATTTTCATATTCCTCCAATTCATTCAGACTGCATATCTTTTTATCAGGATCGCCCAAGTGCTTGCCTTCTTCATTATTACCCATAATGCTCATATTTCCTGTTGTTTGGTTCTCATACGTGTCAAGGTCATTAATGTTTGGTTTTTTCCCTGATTTTTTTGGAAGTTTTGGAACGGTGTCATACTGCTCCTGTGCAGATAGCTGATCATGGCTCTCTTTGTTCACATAACCATGAAGACGGCCAGGGTCAGGGTCATATCTTTCATATGCTGGTAATACCTTAATAGATAAATTCAATCCAAAATGACAGTTAACACAATTTAATAAAAGTAAGCATTTAGTAAAAATAATATTTTTATCACTATTTAAAATGTTAACAGATAATTTCTTTAGGTTATTTAAACAAATAGGAGATTTAAATTTCAGTACCAGATATGAAGAATATACCAGTATTAATAAAAACACATGTATTTCAAAAAGCTCATCTTAGTAAATATGGATAATGGACTTGTCCAACTTTGAATATTGAAGTATTTTTTGTTGATGTGAAGAAATTTGATATCAAAATGCTAAAATTAAGCACCCAGCTAATAAAGGTCACACTTAAAACTGTCAAATTTAATCTTTAAAGCTGCACACCTCCAGATTCATGCTTCTTAAGTTACCATAAAATTTTTAAAAGTGTATTTGAAAGGAAAATATTGTGAAGTAAACAAAGAATGTAATCTATTAATTGCAAATGACACTTACAGTCCACACAAATTATAAACTAGAAATGTGTCATCATGCCACAGATGCCCCCGCATGCAGCCAAAATTTCAGATGTTATAATATTTAGTTCCAAATTTGTTTGCACAAATTATTTTTTTCATTTTCATTCAAGTTCAAAGCCCTTAAAACTATTCAATGCTAACACAAACCATTTTTAAACAAAGTTCAAGGCACTGAAACTATTCAGTGTTAACCTTTTGTAAAATGCATATTTCTAGCCAAATTAATGGCTACATACATTTCCACAAAAGTATGAGTGCTGAAACTGAAAATTCAAAATATTTCCAACATTCAAGGGAGATAACTTTGTCCAAAATCATTGAACTACAACCAAATTCAAACTTGAACTGCTTATTCCTAAGATGTATCTATATGTCAAATTTGAGTTGAATGTGTAGATCTACAACCATTGGGGACATAATGAACTGAAACTTAAAATTTCTGATTTTTTTTCAAAGTTCAAGAGGGATAACTCTGTCAGCTATCATCAAACCATGACCAAATTGGAAATTGACCAATGCATTCTTATGACATATCCATATCTTTAATTTGAGTTGAATATGTACAATTGTTGGGAGATAATGAATGGGAACTAAAAATTTCCTTTTTTTTCAAAGTTAAAGGGGCAAAACTCTGCCAAAAATCATTGAACCATGAAAAAAATTTGAACTTGACCTGCGTATTTCTTTGATGTACCCATATGTCAAATTTGAGTTGAATGTGTAATACCCTAGAGGAGATAATGAACGGAAACTGAAAATTTCATATTATTTTCAAAGTAAAAGGGGCATAACTCTGCCAAAAATCATTGAACCATGACCAAATTTGATCTTGACCTGTGCATTCCTTTGACATATCCATAGGTCAAATTTGAGTTGAATGTGTAATACCGTTGGGGAGATAATGAACGGAAACTGATAATTTCATATTATTTTCATAGTAAAAGGGGCATAACTCTGCCAAAAATCATCCAACCATGACCAAATTCGAATTTGACCTGTATTTTCTCATGACATATCCATATGCCAAATTTGAATTGAATGTGTGCAACCCTTACTATGATAATGAAAGAAAACTGATGATGGTGGAATGACAGAATGACGGAACAGGGTAACACTATATGCCTCAGCCTTATGGCAGGGGCATAAAAAGAGGTCAAATATGAAAAAAAAACACCTTGAAATAGACGAGAAATATGATGATAAATACTGCACAATCAGTCTTTAATTGCATATTTCATGTTAATTATTAATCTTACTACTTTTCTAAAAGTCTTAGGACATTTTCTCAATTTTGATTTTTTTTTTAAATAATTAGGCTCATCTGGGGATGTGCATTTACATAAACTGTAGTTGCCCAATAGAAAAGTCACTATTGCCACTTGCATTAAAAGGAATTACATATAAACAATAACCATAATAAATACAAACCAACCTTAAAAGTATTATTTCCATTCATTGAATGATAAGCAGGTAACATATCCAGTCCTGCATTAGCTGACAGCGGGCCTGGATATTTGGCATAGCGGGTCTTTATGTCTCGTACAACATCGTTCTGACAATCAGCATACTTGCGTCTCTCAAATTCCTGAATATTTCAAACTACAGGTATTACTACAACATCTATACAGATAAATCTGAATTAAATTTCTATAACTGATGTCTTTAATACTTTTAATAATTCAAACTTCAACAAAAAGTTATTTGATCAGATTGTTGACAATTAATCATATTATACAATATGAACCAGCCATGAACTTTGTGACAGGTTATTAATTTGTCACTCTTTTAATGTATTCAGGTGCTTACAAAATTACTGACTTGCTGAAGAGGAAAGTTAACTAAAAGTTGGCTATTCTTCTAATTAGAATTAAGTTTAAAAGTTTGGTTTAAACAAAATTTATTTTAATCAAATATATATACACAATATAACTGTAATCAAATGCAAAAAGGATCGAGTAGAAAGCTAAAAGCTTTTTTTTTAGAAAGTCTCTCCTTAGGTTAAAAGTTTAGTAGTTTCAGAAATTGAAACAAGTACATGTATACAGTTTATATATTAATTGCATTTTATCATACAAACAGATTTAATAAATAGCTACTAAGATCCTGCATTTAAAAGCTTCTCGTTTCATAATTTATTTTTCTATTATCATTTTGTTGGTTATAAGTTTATAAATACAGAATTTATTTTATTTCATTATCTGCTGCAGGTTTTAAGCTTAAATACAAGTTCCTGGAAACAATTAGAGTAAAATTTCTTGCTCAAGGAAACAACAGCTTGCCCCTGACAGGGTTTTTACCTATCATACAGCCAGCAATCCTTAGATTACTAGTCTGACATGTTAAATCACCATTCCATAAAGCTTAACACAGCTTTTAAAGTTTTACTAGGAAAGGAAAATGTCAGATGTCCATCCTTGCATTATTTATGAAAGACGTAAGCCTGTTTAATAATAAAATATATTTTGCATGAGAGCTGGATAACACTTAACACACAAAGTGCAATGCTCCTGTAAAAATTTGAAGCATCCACAGACGAAATTATTACAATATATTTCCATATTGGCCAGCTTTCATAAAGGAGTAAATCCCTTCAGGCCATTCTGTTAGTTAAACCTAACACTTAAGGGCACATGAATAAAACTTCCGACCTTTGACCTAATCTAAGAATAGATTTCAGTTACCTCATATTCTGCTTGCATAGCATCATTGTCATTCTGTTTAGACATGTCGCTGTCAGGTTTACAAGGAGACCTTGATAGAGTAGTGTCCCCTGATAAAGTATTGCCCTGTGCCAAAGTGTTGCCTGCTGACATTGTATGGCTCAGCAATCCCCTTGAACTTGCATGCCTGTGTGAAAATAGAAGATTGTGAAAATATAAGAATGTATTAATGAAAATCATTTTTATCACTAATAGAACTAGTAATAATCTTCTTTTAGGTGAGTCTGTTTTAAAGGGAACAGAATGACATTAGATAATTAGTAAATTAGTAATAGGCAATATTAACAGCTTCAGAATAGAAGGTATGTGGGTGGTGATTGCATGATAAAGATAGCTACAGAAATACACAAACTTCTGAGTGTATCTTTTTAAACTTCGGAGATAGTCTCTCCTACTACGCAATCGTCTTCGGAGAAAGTAAACAGCGACAATGACACAAACTATAACTATGACTCCGCCCACAGCTCCTCCTGCAATTCCACCATGCATACCTTCATTTTCACTCTCATTATCATGTGATTCTCCTGTAAAATAAAATCATTTAGATTAATATTTAAAGTAACTTCACTTAGGTCAAAAAGTGTAGAAACATAAATTTTGAAATTTTAACATGGATCAACTGACAAGAGGGCCATGATGGCCCTGAAGTCGCTCACCTGTATATAGGCCCCCGTAGTGGGGCCAGTTTAAACCCCAGGGCTTTTATTTGAACAAACTTGGTAGACACCCATTAGAAGATGTTTCATGCTAAACACCTAAGGTCTAGCTGGTCAAGTTTTTTTCTTTACACAAATATTTAAAAACAATGACACACCTGGGGCTGGGCCAGTTTGGACCAAAGGGCTTTTATTTGAACAATCTTTGTAGACACTTACTAGAAAATGTTTCATGCTAAATATCTGAACTCTAGCTATTCGGATTTTTCGAAGAAGATTTTTAAGTTTTTGCTATACACATATAAGGAAAATCAATGACCCCCGGGGTGGGGCCAATTTTGACCCCAGGGCTTTTATTTGAACATACTTTGTAGACACTTACTAGAAGATGTTTCATGCTTAATATCTAAACTCTAGCTATTTGGGTTTTTTCAAAGAAGATTTTTAAATTTTTGCTATACACATATAAGGAAAATCAATGTCCCCCTGGGGCGGGGCCAATTTTGACCCCAGGGCTTTTATTTGAACAAACTTTGTAGAAACTCACTAGAAGATGCTTCGTGCTTAATATCTAAACTCTAGCTATTTGAGTTTTTTCACAGAAGATATTTTAAGTTTTTGTTATACACATATAAGGAAAATCAATGACCCCCGGGGCGGGGCCAATTTTGACCCCAGGGCTCTTATTTGAACAAACTTGGTAGACATCCATTAGAACATGTTTCATGCTAAATATCTTACCTCTAGCTCTTTGGGTTCTTTAAAAGAAGATTTTTTAAGTTTTTACTATATGCATATAGGGAAAATCAATGACCCCCTGGGGCGGGGCCAATTTTGACCCCATGGCTTTTATTTGAACAAACTTGGTAGACACCCATTAGAAGATGTTTCATGCTAAATTTCTTAGCTCTAGCTCTTTGGGTTCTTTAAAAGAA
This sequence comes from Ruditapes philippinarum, assembly GCF_026571515.1. Taxonomy (NCBI): domain Eukaryota; kingdom Metazoa; phylum Mollusca; class Bivalvia; order Venerida; family Veneridae; genus Ruditapes; species Ruditapes philippinarum. The sequence continues at coordinate 13,514 of NW_026865375.1, read as the reverse complement.
GATTTTTTAAAGTTTTTACTATATGCATATAGGGAAAATCAATGACCCCCTGGGGCGGGGCCAATTTTGACCCCAGGGCTTTTATTTGAACAAACTTGGTAGACACTCACTAGAAGATGTTTCATGCCAAATATCTAAGCTCTAGCTCTTTGGGTTTTTTAGAAGATGATATTTAAAGTTTTTTCTTTTGGTTGCCATGGCAACAAGAGTTCTGCATGGAATTAAATTCTTTGAACAATTTTCAAAGGTGACCACCAAAGGAACTTTCCTGTGAAGTTTGGATGAAATTGGCTTAGTGGTTTATGAGGAGATGTCATTTAATGTAAAAGTTTACGGACGCCGGACGCCGGATGAAAAGCGATCACAAAAGCTCACCCTGTCAGGTGAGCTAAAAAAATTACAAAAAATTATATAAAAAAATACATAGTATACTCAGTTTGAAAATGAATAAGATTTAAGCCTAACTTGAATGAAAAGCTCTTAAATTCTTGGTATTTTGCATATATTTTTTAGTATCAATAAAAATGATTATTCAGAAACAAGAGGGCCATGATGGCCCTGAAGTCGCTCACCTGTATATAGGCCCCTGGAGCGGGGCCAGTTTAAACCCCAGAGCTTTTATTTGAACAAACTTGGTAGACACCCATTAGAAGATGTTTCATGCTAAACATCTAAGGTCCAGCTGGTCAAGTTTTTTCTTTACACGTATAGTTAAAAACAATGACACACCTGGGGCAGGGCCAGTTTGGACCCAAGGGCTTTTATTTGAACAATCTTTGTAGACACTTACTAGAAAATGTTTCATGCTTAATATCTAAACTCTAGCTATTCGGGTTTTTTCAAAGAAGATTTTATAAGTTTTTGCTATACATATATAAGAAAAATCAATGTCCCCCGGGGCGGGGCCAATTTTGATCCCAGGGCTTTTATTTGAACAAACTTTGTAGACACTCACTAGAAGATGCTTCGTGTTTAATATCTAAACTCTAGCTATTTGAGTTTTTTCAAAGAAGATTTTTTTAAGTTTTTGTTATACACATATAAGGAAAATGAATGACCCCCGGGGCGGGGCCAATTTTGACCCCAGGGCTTTTATTACAACAAACTTGGTAGACACTCACTAGAAGATGTTTCATGCTTAGTATCTAAACTCTAGCTATTTGGTTTTTTTCAAAGAAGATTTTTTAAGTTTTTGTTATACACATACAAGGAAATTCAATGACCCCCGGGGCGGGGCCAATTTTGACCCCAGGGCTCTTATTTGAACAAACTTGGTAGACATCCATTAGAACATGTTTCATGCTAAATATCTTAGCTCTAGCTCTTTGGGTTCTTTAAAAGAAGATTTTTTAAGTTTTTACTATATGCATATAGGGAAAATCAATGACCCCCTGGGGCGGGGCCAATTTTGACCCCAGGGCTTTTATTTGGTCAAACTTGGTAGACACCCATTAGAGGATGTTTCATGCTAAATATCTTAGCTCTAGCTCTTTGGGTTTTTTAAAAGAAGATTTTTTAAGTTTTTACTATATGCATATAGGGAAAATCAATGACCCCCTGGGGCGGGGCCAATTTTGACCCCAGGGCTTTGATTTGAACAAACTTGGTAGACACCCATTAGATGATGTTTCATGCTAAATATTTTAGCTCTAGCTCTTTGGGTTCTTTAAAAGAAGATTTTTAAAGTTTTTACTATATGCATATAGGGAAAATCAATGACCCCCTGGGGCGGGGCCAATTTTGACCCCAGGGCTTTTATTTGAACAAACTTGGTAGACACTCACTAGAAGATGTTTCATGCCAAATATCTAAGCTCTAGCTCTTTGGGGTTTTTAGAAGAAAATATTTAAAGTTTTTTCTTTTGGTTGCCATGGCAACCAGAGTTCTGCATGGAATTAAATTCTTTGAACAATTTTCAAAGGTGACCACCAAAGGAACATTCCTGTGAAGTTTGGATGAAATTGGCTTAGTGGTTTATGAGGAGATGTCATTTAAAGTAAAAGTTTACGGACGGACTGACGACGTACGGACGCCGGACGAAAAGCGATCACAAACGCTCACCCTGTCACTTTGTGACAGGTGAGCTAAAAACAGAGTGAGCAAATAAAATGACATGAAATTATGAACAGATATCATTGGTCTATACCTACCTTACATCATATGGTACACAAATCTCAATAACACATATTTCCAATCCTTTCATGTCAAAAAAATTGAGTCCTTTTAATGATTTTAAACCCTGATGGGGCACCTTTATGAATCAGTTTTTCATATTTTCAATTCTAGAAAGTACGAGACATTTTTTGTAACATAAGCGGCAACTGGATTTACCAATCCCACTAGTGCAAACCAAAACACTCGATACATCTAACCATCTGATCATGGCCTGCACTGTTTGCTTATCAGTCAGTAAATATTTTGAAATTTGCCCTTAAAAAGATGACTGGCTTTATTCAGAGTGAAAGATAGACAAGTTCTTCAAGATATTTCGCATGGTAAGGGTTAAGCAGGTAATGACTGCAAGCATTACGAAAGTCAGACATGTTACAGAACTTACCTTCAATGTCAATGTCATTTTCACCAGTTGTAATACTGACAGTTACATCCTCTATATCTGGCTCTATCTCCCCGGAGAAAAGTGGGTGTGGTCTAGTCATTTTAGTTATAGCCAGAGCAAAATTGTTAATAGCTGAAAAACATGAAGATCATGATGGTCATAAATCATCACTTGAAATGTATCTGAATCTTGAAAACTAGTTGCCTATACAGATGACAGACCATTCCATATTATGTTTTATGGTAATGCATTTGAGCCGCGCCATGACAAAACCAACATAATGGGTTTGCGACCAGCATGGATCTAGGCCAGCCTGCGCAACCGCGCAGTCTGATCAGGATCTATGCTATTTGCTTAACAAGTAGAGAAACTGATAGCGAACAGCATGGATCCTGATCAGACTGCGCGGATGCGCAGGCTGGTCTGGATCCATGCTGGTCGCAAACCCATTATGTTGGTTTTGTTGTGATATGGGCAAAAAATCTATGTGAAGACACTACAGAGGACTATCACAGAATGTTTTTTGACAACTCATCCACAGCAATGTTTTTTTTCTATCTTAAACAGTGCACCAAATACATTTTCAAGGGCAAGGCCATTTTCTTGTATTGTTCAAATACCAATTAAAGGGTATAAAAGAAACCAATTAAAGGGTATAAAAGAAATATTTTTTTAAATCTATAAAATAGTAAAATTATGTTGTTTCCTTAATAATGATCAATTAGTTGGAAAATCTGTATGCTATTTGACACACATTAATATTGTTCGTAGACAGAATAATGAACAAAGTATTTTGCTGCTATTTATAGTATGGTTTTAACCATAAATTTTATCTATTATTCTTATAATGCATGCACCATTCAGTCTTGAGAAATAAACAAGGCTATTTTCTTCACAGTATTCTTTTTCAACATCCAAACAAATTTTTTTCAGCAGATATATAGCTTTATACACTTTAACAATTTAATATACAAAGTTTAATGATATAAATTCAATCTGTTCATGAAAAGTTGATTGAACATTTTTCTATGTTTTTTTTTTTTATTATACCAGCATGACAATGTTACAGAGGAAAAATATACTGATACATAAAAAGTAACTGTTATAATGTTAATAGATTCTATTGTTCTATAATTATGATGTTAATTAAAAACATATGAAGTGAAAAGCAAATCTTGGAAATGAAACAGAAGTCTTACATGGTACACTGACAAACTTGTGTTTTTCTGTGCAGTTGTCCCTCCTGTATGTCAATGAACCATCTGTCATCTTCATAACACCCAAACACATCTCATCAGTGTTATATTTTTCTGAAACTAAAAATGCATTTCATATTTCAATTTATCACATACCTGTGCTGCTTAAATGGTATTGCACAACTGTGCATTTATTTTGTTGTGACATGGCATTACACAAATAAAGCGTTTAGATGCGCTAAATGTTGGCGTTACACTATAGGCGCATCAACAGAAACTGGTTCTTTTTCACTTCAAACGGTCAATTCTTTTTGGTTTGTGATAAATAGAATATTAAATTCATGTAAGTTCATTATTGAATTCATTGAATGAGTTGAATAAAATAAAATTATGCTTGCCAGAGGCCTGCATATAATTTTATTCAATTTGTTCAATAAATTCAGGACTAAACTTTACACTCATTCAATATCTTGTATGCCTACTAAATTATATCTTCTGAAATTCTTCTTAAATAGAATTTGTGAAAAAATGCTTTGTCATCGCATAAAGTACAACGCTTAATAGTAGGAACAGAAGTAGATCTTTTTTTATTTCTATACAATTGAACTTTGCCATGATGCAATAGTGTCTAGTGAAATTGGGGGTCAAGGTCATATACCAGCATGTCAAATAAAAGACAATGTGCAAATGTGTCCAATGTTCAGATACAAAGGCCATAATATAATAATTGATTCAAAACAGAAGTATTCTTACTCGATAGAAATTTTTATATTTACATAGCTGTATCAAACTTTCAAATACAGTTACAGTTATCTTTCTTACAATTAGTATCTTAAAATTATCTAAATATTTCTGAAAACATATAAACATTTACCATTTAAAACCATCATAAGAGACAATGTATAATGTTTAATCTAATCTACACTATCTTTCTGTACGAGGTATACATTGTGAGTATCATAATGTCCTTATTATATGCTCAAATCATTTCATTTGAAATATATTGAAATATCTTTGAAAAGCAATCATCTCTCTTGCTTAAAGGTCATGAAGACTTTTGATCTACAAGTGTGCATGACCTTGACCTTTGAGGTAGGGTCCTAATTCTTGCATGTGACACAACTTTAGGTCTAAAACATTTATGCATTATAATTTAAACTCATTGAAGAATAACAGAATTGTTGACAGAACACTGATGCATCTTTATTAAAAATTTCCTTTCAAGCTTGACCTTTGAGCTTCAGACCTAGATCTTGCACATGTATTGCCCCAATGCGCTACACATTTTCTACAAAATTATTTCAAAATCCATCCATAAATGACAGAGTTATGGACAGGACAAGTTCTGACCCCATTTAAGGGGATGGATGTAACAATTTTTTTACTGAAAGTCAGCTATTAGCTTTGTAATGGGATGATCATACATACCTACATCCGGAATCTTGCTCATGTTAGCCACCCAGAATGGGACATCTCTTTTCAGCAGAGACACTGCCCCTTTTAGTATTTTAGCTGATGATAAACTGAGAAGCGTCCAGCCACTAGAACTTTCACATTTATTGTCGGCCTCATCCCAAGATAAATCCGGCATATCAACATATTTCTTTGTTTCTTGATTATTTGCTGGTAAAAAAAACATCACAATATTCATTAACTTTTCTATCATACTTGGTTTCAATATATTTTTAAATTATGTGCTTATGATATGGGAAACAAAATTGTCTAATTTGAAGATGTTTTTTTTTGCAAGCTCCAGAAAAATACAACATTGAAATTATAACTAATATTGAAATTATAAACACATTTCAATTGTGATATACTCATCAATTTAAGTTTTTATATATCACAGGAGACTATATAAGAGACACCTGTATCAACACAATGTTCAAGGAAACTGTGCTAGGGTTCACGAGTCCCTAGCACAGAACATGATGACTTGAAAGGCAGGTTCTTTCCTGGCATAACAGCCCTTTTCAGGGCTACCTCCTTTTCATATTGCTCAGGTTACTGTACATTTAGGTTCTCATTGACCGCCATACAGTGACCTACTTTTGGCTCAAAATTCATATCTTTGATTAATACTCTGTGGAAATTGTATAGAGGTAAATTACCACCACTTTGTGCTTCAAAATTAAACCTTTTAAGACATGCCATGTCTGGGGTCCGTACTCAACAGCAAAAGCTTTTTGTGCTTAAACAGGCGGATGAACCCTCATTAAGCATAGGATACATACAAACTCAAGGTTCAAAGCAACATTTTGAAGTGATGGTGGAGGGTTATCTAGGTTTTTGTGTAAGTTAGCTTACATTACACTTTAGCAATTTAACTACATTTAAGAGAAAAGAAAACCTCTTGTCCATGGAGGATATAAAAGAAACCTTACCATTATGGCAAAGATAAGCCGTCAACGTGGAATCTGCAGGTATGTAAGCAAGCTTCAAATGAATGGATCTCCTTGCTGTAAGTTTGGTAAAATAAAGCATAATTATGTTATTGCTTTAGATAAAATGGCACTGTAAACAATGCACTAAATTCATTGCAGACAAGTAATAAAACTTGTGAACAACTTAAACTATATGAAAATGACACAGAACAACATTTTAATTTGGCATGAATTCATTTGTCTCTTTCTATACCTTGATGGTTAATTTTACAATGAAGATGAAAGTCATGGGGTCAAATTGGTCAAGGCTATTTTTTACCTTTGTTTAATGATTAATATATATATGCATTATACAAGATAAATCTATGGAAATAAAAAGCAATTAAAAGATACGAGTGGCTGCATGGCCGCGTGGTTTATATATCAGACAAGCAATCTAAAGATCTTGTAACACAGGAATGTGCAAATAAGGCAAACGTAATGCCAAATCTGTGCAGTGCTATGGCTAAAAGTCCCAAATATAACACAGTAAGTAAATGAACCAAAATATTTTGTTCAAATTAAATGAAATGAACAATCACATACGGCTACTATCTCATTACATTTCAACAAGCATTACAAATTTTTCCAGGAATATGTTCACTTTTTTTTAGACTATTAAAATTTTTTTTGGAATGTGTTTGGTGGAAATTAGAAAGTACATGAACGCTTTTTCCTTCATATTTGGTATACCTTAGACATTTCCTAAAACTACTTGTTTAGTGTCATATAACACAAGAAGTAGGTAAAATAAGATTCAGCTACTTTTAACAGGGTAAACGGCATTGCATCTTTCACAATTTAGTGTTACCAAGTAAAATGGTTGGTCACATTTTATCTGCTGATTTAAGTGTAATATAACATGTCTCATGTAGTACTTATTGTATTAAAAGATCAATAAATTACAAAAGTTTCCTTCCATATGCCAGTCAGGTCATCATTCCCACGAATGATCTTGAAAAATAAAAATTTTCGCAGAAATATTTTTGATGAAGTTTAAAATATAATGTCTCAGCAACTGCATTTCTTTCTATTTGATGTACAATAAAAACATTGATGCATTTTCTTTCCTTGGTGCTTGTTCAGACACAGAATAAAACAATTCTGCATAATGCATTATTCCTACATCATTTTGAACATTCCTGTCACTGGATACATGGTGGATATGAACATGAATATTTCAAGTTTTTCATTTGGCTATATACTGGTGGCAAGGTTAATTTGAGCCGCGTCAGAACAAAACCAACATAATGGGTTTGCGACCAGCATGGATCCAGAACAGCCTGCGCATCCGCGCAGTCTGATCTGGATCCATGCTGTTCTCTATCAGTTTTTCTACTTGTTATAGAGTTTGTAAGCGAACAGCATGGATCCTGATCAGACTGTGCGGATGTGCAGGCTGGTCTGGAACCATGCTGGTCGAAAACCCATTATGTTGGTTTTGTCGTGACGTGGCTCATTTCTTTTCTAGCAGGGTAAGGATTACAGGGTAAGGCAAGAAAACATATCACATTGTTACAAAGGCAAAACTGCTTTTTAACACTTAAAGCTACATGCCTCCAGATGAGTAAAAAAAATCTCAATAAAATCAAACTTGATAAAAATGTACTAGGATTTTAGAAATAGTAAAATGATTACAGATTCAAGTAATATTTTACATTTTATGTGTGCTTAATGACTGATTTTTCAGTATTTAAAACTATATTTCTACTGCGTTACTAAAGCAGTAAAGGCTATTTAATGTATTTTGGCCACTTTGCAGTTATTAATGTGGGTTGTAACCGCCATTGATAATGTGTATATTGCTTTCTTTTGGTTACTACACAATATTATACATTCAAATACATTTTTAAAGTTTTTATGAAAATTAGTATGAATCTGGGGGCGTGCTGCTTTACCTACTGGTATTTTGCAGTTTTGTTCAAAGATACATACATGGATAGCCAATCTTAACATCCTTGGCATTTAGCCAGACAAGTTCCTCAGCTTCCAAATCTTCAAATATCCCACTCTTCTTGAAATCTTCTAAACCTATGTCAGGTACCAGAGAACGTCTATTTGCGTAACAGACTATCTGGGCATTATCCCAATCTTGGCTTAAAGGATGTATCGTATATTCTGTGCAATAAAACAAACTTAATGATATTTTATCCTGGTATTTGTAGAAGGGCGAGTTCAAGAGGTGAGACAAGTGACTTCTGTCAGATATAAAGTGATCCACTGAACTTCAAACACTTCAACAATTTGGTAAAAATCAATGTTCAATAAATACGCATAGGCTTTTTTATTTTAATTCACAAAGTCCATTTTAGTTCTTAACAATAATCCGGATTCCTATATTTTTAAAATAAGAATACAACATTTTTTTAAGTCTACTGCACTAAAGTACGCTTTTCAGTTGTTTTTTTTTTTTTTTTATATTCTAAATTGTAATCATATCAAAATAAGTATAGTTTGAATTATGCTTTAGATTATAACTTTCACATACAAATGTGATGTTTCTATTCAAGTTTCATAATTATATTATATACAAATGTTATTATAGTATAGTCCTTGTACTCACCACCTTCATTTAAGGCATCAGTTAATGTAAATAAAATCCAAGATAATATGACAGCCTCCGAAAAAACTTTCATTCTGTCACAATTATTTCTAACTCCACTTAGATCTATACTTGCTAATTTGAAAACAAACGACTCGCCCTACTTTAATAGATGTTTCTGTGAACAATTTTGTATAATCGTACAAATCTTCTTAATTTTTTAAGTACGAGTTCTGAACAAAGTATTTTATTTTGCTTTTTCAGAAAAAACATCAAATTATCACAGTGGCCTTACCAACTTTCATTCACATCAACTAACATTTTTTAATCCTTTGATCAAATCAATAAACTTTATTAATAGCCACATGTCCATTTTTCTTGTATATAATGTATAATTATAAAAAAAGAAAAAGAAATCAGTGTTTAATAAAGTCAATATTTTTAATAATCGTTAACCAAATTTGTCTGAAATTGTTACATAATCCCTGAAGCACTGAGCTCAAATAATACAAAAAAGAAAAGACTAAATCATCATAAATTATTAAACATTTTAATTTTCAAATATGAACACAGAAAAAAAAAAGTTCATCCAGTAATGAGAAGATGAAATTAAAAGTTTGTACAGAGAATTCAAATTATTGCTAACAAAAGCTGTCAAGTGTATTGTAACTTTTTGTGAAGCCTGTAAAACAATGGTATGAATCAGAACTTGTTAAGTGTTAGAGGAAACTACTCATTAACACCATATTGTTTTTTAACAAATGATGACCCATCCTTTGAAAATTAACTTTCAGCATAATTGTTATACATTTCACAATTAATCATACCTCGTGACTATAAAAATGTAATAAACTATTCAAAAAATAATTTACAGAGAAATACAAAATGTAAGTTTATAACAATAGCAACTTTGTCACAACTAAAGCACAATAAAAGAAAAGTTCCATTCATCTTTCTCTTCATATATATTGGTTTAACATTTGGAATGGTAAAGGGTGTAGTGACGTGGAAGTTTTATGCCACTAGTACAGAGCATTGCCAGTCTTCACACACATTTGAGCTGCGTCATGACAAAACCAACATAATGGGTTTGCAACCAGCATGAATCCAGACCAGCCTGCGCATCCACACAGTCAGTTCTGGATCCATGCTGTTCGCTTACCAACTCTATAACAAGTAGAGAAACTGATGGCGAACAGCAAGGATCCTGATCAAACTGCGCCGATGCGCACGCTGGTCTGGATCCATGCTGGTCGCAAACCCATTATGTTGGTTTTGTCATGAGGCGGCTCATTTATATTCATACTGTAAGACTGTCGGTGCGAGGGGGCGTGGACAGTAGTTTGCACTGGACAGTACCGTCCATGAACATGCACAATTAAACCAAGCCTGCCGCATTTTCAATTCTGCCTTTTTGGACTTTCTTTAGGGGTTTGTACTTTCACTATTTTACACACTACATTGCTGACTGCCTTATTGTAACATTTTAAAGTACATGTGTACCTTCTTTTACATTAGCAAATAAGAATTTTTTATATTCAAACAAAAGTCCATTTAACATAAAGTTAGCAGGGTATGAGTTTAGGTATTAAGTTTTCCTATTAATTAGTGAAAGAAGACTCAAAGACAACTGTTTGTGCAATATTTCTCGCAACGATTTGCTCCCAAAGTAAAACTACTATGTAATGGCAAGGCATCTAGATAGTTTCCCCACAAAAGAATTCAATTACCAAAGTTAGATTCAAATCCATACTATTGAGAAACAAGGAATTAGTCAAAAACCTTAATCTTTCAACTATGAAGGCCCCTATTTGGAAATCTGTATTACTGTGGTTTGTCAACAGACATATACTTAGAAATGTTTATAGTGTTAAATTATTTACTTTTAACATGTTCAATAACAGACCTCTACAGATTTTAACAATGGAAAAATGTGCCCCGCCTTTTCTTTTCAATGTTTTAGGTCAATTGTTCACACACAATACCATGTGTTGTTTTGTTTAAACAAGGTCAACCAATGATCATGTAGTATCCCAGTGTAACAACTTAATAACCAGTCAGCCAATTTACATTAAACTGTAAACACTGGAAAGGTTCATTACTAAATGACAGAATATGAATTATCTTAATCATTTCAATACCATTTACAGTTATATCATTTCTTTCCAGTCTGCGTTAAGTTAAATGGACATCTATCAGAAATAAGTGTAATGAATAACAAATTTTTTTTATGTTGTCATCACAACTCATAATGAATAGTATATACAAGTGTCCACCTAAATAGTTTAACAGGGAGCGCATTGAATTAGTAATCCGGGGTTGCAAGTTTAATCCCAAGTCAAGGCATAATTTCACAGCAGCAAAGACACATAGTCATATGGTCATTTGTCTCTCAATGCTCAGATTCAGAAATCATGTGGGATTCGTTGCTGGTCACTTTAGGAGAAATTGGTAGTTACTGGTTAGTTATTCTGGAAAGCTGGTTTGGTAGATGGATTTCCAAAATTTGGCCAAAAACCGGTTATAAAATTGGCATCAATCCAGAAAAATACACAAACTGTTTATACCTTATTCAGGAACAATCATACATGCAGACTCACTTCAAGATGGCCAATCGATGCCGTTGAACACAGGAATCCACAAAAATATTTCTAGATCTAGAAAACCTGAAAACTAATATTCAGGAATATGTCGTCCTATCTCAGCAAGACACGAAAATTACCATTCTCAGGTATAATTTGAGTTACAATATTTTTGAATTAATAATAAGGTAGTTAGCTTAATTGAAGAAATAGACAGTATTACTAAAGTCTTGTGTATCAGTAACTTTAGTATCAGCTCCCTGTGGTATGATACCTTGGTACCATCCAGAAATAACTGTATATTTTGACTGATTTCTACCAATATTTTGTTAAGTGTGAGTTTTGTTACACATCATAAAAACAACTTCATCATGCATAATTTCTATGACTTTTCCCAACCAACCAGTCAGTTATGTTGCTACATTAATTTCAAAAAATCTCCTGACCTATGACAAGGGTATATTTAACATTCTGTCTCTCACGTATACACAATTCATTTCCCTGAAAATTAAACAGCATGTAGTGAAAGTGAGGATATTGTAGCAGAAACTGTAACTGTGGTATTTTATGAAATAATGTGGTGTACCCAGGTATATTGTGGTGTACCCAGGTATATTTTCCTGCTGGTATCATACCATATTTAACTTCCTCTAGTGAAATAGTTCAACCTCACATTATCAGTTTAACCAGTTGTTGGTTCAGCAAAGTTTACCAGTCAGTAAGTAATAGAAATCAGAAAAAAACTTAATAAATGATCATATGGTTCTGGCCTAGATGTGCAACAGTTAACATTTATTTAAACAATGCTTTTCATTGTGTTTATTCATACACCAAATATAAATAAATTCATCTCTTAGTCTCTTTAGAAATGTTTGGCAGTTAGAAATATGCCAAATTTGAGGCATGTAAGTAAATTGACAGATATCTGTTAAAAATTTATTACCCCCTATACCTTTTCACATTTCCCCATTTACATATATCTTATGTAATTTTCCCAAAGAAAAAAAGTCACTTGCAGACTTGCAGTAAGTATCATTATGTTGAAATTTGATAGAATGAAATATTGGCTAAAGTTGCTTTGAATGATCATTTCATCGATTATCAAACCTTTAATGACTTTATATGAAACATAAAAACAATTCATTCATGTGCTACTAAATAAAACCAGACTTCACTGTCCTCATTGGATAAAACAATGTTTACGATAGAGTCTTATCAATCCATTACATGGCAAATCTTGAAACTGGACATCACGTATTTTGTACAATTTCTTCTACAGTTTCAACAACTTCTTCATTTGCTCCACTGATTGGTATTATAGACTCTACACTATTGTCAATCTCAATTTGTTGCACTTCCTCAATCACTGTTTGGTTTGGATCGACGATAACTTGTTGTCCGTTTATATCCGGTCCCTGAACAACGACCTGAATCATTCTACCGGAATTTAATGTCACATTCTGGACAGTTGTGTTCATTGGCATGCCCTGCGATGATACATACTGAATGTCATTTGCAATATCCTGTAAAGCTTGTACAGCAACACGTGTTTGTTCAATCGTATCTAACTCACTTGTCTCCTCTTTGGTAACCACTTGAGTACTGACATCATTGGTCACTTCATCTGTAATATCAATTAAAATACTATTTGAGCCGCGTCACAACAAAACCAACATAACGCATCCGCGCAGTCTGATCAGGATCCATGCTGTTTGCTTACAGACCCTATAACAAGTAGAGAAACTGAAAGCGAACAGCATGGATCCTGATCAGACTGCGCGGATGTGCATGCTGGTCTGGATCCATGCTGGTCGCAAACAGATTATGTTGGTTAGCCATGACGCAGCTCAGATATATCAACACTAAATTTATATTCAGTTCAAACAGATGATATGCTGAATACATAATAATAATATCCCTAAATAAGATTAATACCCCTTATTAATGTAAGTACAATTTTCAATGTATCCCATGAGCAGTTGGATTTTTATTTTATGCAGAGTCAAAACTTTATGGACAACCCTCGCAAAATTACTAATACCCCTAAATTAAAATTGTAACAAATGCGCAATAACACATTGGTAATAGTAATTCTAACTTGTCTACATTATGAGAAATATAATGTAATATTTCTTAAATCAAACAACATTGACACTGCTTCAAGATTAGCTATAAATATCAAAGTTGTTGCTGTCACCTGCCAAGTGAAAAACT